>NC_056749.1:127839323-128096823 GCF_019279795.1 Protopterus annectens
CCAAATAATGTTCAAGCCCTGCAATGTTTTCTTGGCATGGTTAACTACCTAGGCAAGTTCATTCCAGACTTAAGCCAACTATCGGCACTGCTTAGAGATATGACACATAAAAATGTATCCTGGTCATGGTTAGAGCAACACCAAATAGCATTTCATGTCCTGAAACAGAGAATTGTTAGTCCACCAACTCTCACATACTATGATGTTCACAAGACAGTTACTCTTTCATGTGATGCTTCGAAATTTGGTCTTGGTGCAGTTATTCTACAAGAGGAACAACTTGTTGCCTATACATCGAGAACTCTTACACAAACTGAAATGCATTATGCTCAGATCGAGAAAGAGCTTTTGGCAGTTTTGTTTGCATGTTCAAAGTTCCATGATTATGTTTATGGTAAACCTATCCAGATGGAAACAGACCACCAATCTCTAGTCACTATCTTGAGAAAGCCTATGCACTCAGCTCCAGCCAGATTGCAATGCATGAAGCTGAGACTGCAAAAGTATAATTTCACTCTTGTTTATAAGGAAGGCAAACTGCTTTATCTTGCTGATACATTGTCCAGATCGCCCAGAAACACCACCGAATAGCATGTAAACAAGAGTCTTGATTTTGAAGTCATGGAAGTGACCACACATCTTGATGAGTTGAGAGATCACACAGCCACAGATCCAGTTTTACAAAGACTCAACCACTTTATCAATCAAGGATGGCCATCAAAGCGATCTGGTTTACCTCAGGAAGTGAAACCTTATTTTCCATATAGAGATGAGATTTTATCTGACAATGGTATTATTAGGAAAGGTCCAGAAGTAATTGTTTCAAAGTCCTTCCAACAAGAGTACCTTACTGTCTTTCATTGTGGTCACCCAGGAACCGACTCTAACAAAAGAAGGGTGAGAGGATTAGTATTTTGGCCTTCTATGTCACAAGGCATTGAGAGAGTACTTTTATCTTGTTTTGTGTGTAATAATACAGAGCCACATCAACAGAAGGAACCACAAAGCTTAACCAGATTCCTGAACTACCTTGGGCGACAGTAGCCACAGACACTTTCAAGTGGAATAGTCAACATTATTTGGCGTTAGTAAATTCTTACTCCAGTTGGTTCAAGATTGACCTACTTCCTAACCTAGCATCCAGTACTGTCATTACTAAAATGAAGTAATTTTGCAGTTCATGGTAGTTTACGCAAAGTTATTTCTTATAGTGGCACGCAGTTTATAAGCCAACCGTTCAAAAGATTTGCCAAAGAATGGGACTTTATTCATGTCACAAGTAGCCCAGGGTCTCCACAGTCAAATGGTTTAGCAGAATGTGCAGTTCAGAATGCAAAATGGTTACTAGAGAAGTCAAAATTAGATAATAGTGATGTTTTCCTTAATCTCTTGAATCTCAGAAACATTCCTCATGATAAATATCTTGGTTCACCTGCTCAGAGACTTCTGTTGAGACAAACCAGAACCACATTACCAATCAGTAGTCAATTGTTGGTTCTATGTGTCAAGAGCAACAGGTCAGTGAAAACCAATCTGTTGAAGAAGCGTTTAACCCAGAAGTCCTGCTATGATAGTACTGCCAAACTGCTCGATCCATTATGAGAAGGAAAAGTGGTAAGGATGCAAATGTCCAAAGGCTATGATCGGATTTTTGTTGTGAAGAGTATTTACCCAGAGCTTAGATTGTACATTGTGGAATCACAAGGAGCAGAGTTTAGGTGGAATTGGAAACATTTGAGACCAGTATCCAAGCCTGTACCACAGCACGTAGCCTATTTATCTCAGAGTGAGTTGCCCGGTAGTCCAATTCCAGAGGAAGTTCCAGAGAATATTCCCTATTCCTTTGATGAATCCTTAAGTTCCTGATAACATTTGTTCACCGAAGACTGTACCTGTTGCTAAATTCAGTCCATGCTGTTATGTTACGAGATCCAGTCTTACCTCCAGACCATGTAACAGATACAAGGCATCTTATACATGAACACACTGATGTTCTTTGTGATTCACTGTGGCAGTCATCACACTTGGGTTATTTGCCTGCAGGTAGCCCTCAGTCGTCCCAAATACCAGAGTCGTAGTATTTCTGCGTCGGATGTGGTCGCTTCTTCCATGACGTCAGGTTGTCAGGGGTATAAAAACTGGTAGCTGACGCCATTACATCAGTCTTTCTTGCTGAGGAGGAGCCTGAAGCACAAGCAGTTCGCAAGTGCCGGTCGGCCACTACCTGAAATTTTCATTTTTCGAGTTAATAATCCTGAAGTCTTCTAAAGCTAAGTATCCTGTTGGGGATCCTTTTTTCTTGATCTAACTGATGTCAGAAAAAGTTAACAATTGTCTTGCCTGTGAAAAGCAAATATCTCACAGAGATTTTCATTCTTACTGAGTCACCTGTTTAGGCCCAGACTATGACGTCCCTCACTTTCGGTTTTGTGCCTTGTTTAATGCCCGAACCATTCGTCATTGGGCTATTTTTGTTGCTAAATTCTTTCGCTGTCGATCTCCATATTCTGAAATGGCTTCAGTAAGCCATCCGACTACTGATCTTCCAAAAAACATAAGGATAAAGACAGAGACAGACTGCATAGGTCCAAAACTGCCGACAACGCTTCCGTTAAGCTAGTCGGCAGTCCGCCGGTACTCAGTGAGGCGCATTTGCAGCCACTGATGTCCGCTTCTATAGATTCACAGGCCTCTGCTGAGACCCATTCAGAGTCCGGTATGCCGCGAGATGCTTCTTCAACTATGGAACCAGCAGATGTCTCTACCTTGGATGGGTCTGGAGCCTCTGTGCAGGCACCGGCTTCTGAGTATGTTTTCTGACCTACCGATGTTCGAATCAGACCGACTTCTTTTTTAGCCAAAACTACCAAGTTTTTTAGACCTAGAGTACGCACTGTGCCTAGAAACCCATGTCCAAAGCACATGCTCAGGCCCCCATGCCACAAAAACAAATGCTTAGAATGGCTGAAGACCCTTAATTACGGGAAGCCAGCCTTCCCCCGTTAAGAGACAAAGAATTCAGTTGCCTTCAGATTCTACAGACCAGGAGTCCTATGACTCTGACCTTTCTGATTACCAGGACATGCTCTTATCAGCCTATGAGAATTCAGATGCAGAGGAATCCATTCCCTCTGCTTCCCCTCCAGAGGATTTCTCTCTTGGTGAAACCTTGCATACTTTGAGATCATTTCCATTGGGAATGCCAAGACTATCCTCAGTCCAAAAAGAGACTCAAGAGAATTTTTAGAGCTACCTCAGCACAGGCCTTTAGCTATTCCTCCTGTCCTAGATGTTGTGGATGATGTTTTCTTGGAATCCAGTCTTACTCCAGATACCTTACCACCAGCCCCTAGGAAACCAGACCGGTACAAATGAGTACCTGATTCCCACAAGTTTCTTTTCAAGAATGCTACTGCTGATCCAGAGATCATTTCCCAGGGACCTAAAGGTATTAAGGCTACTAAAGCCAAAAATCCTACCCCTTCGGACAGGGATTCCAGAGCTTTAGACAGATGGGGTAAGAAGGTATATACCTCTGCAACTCTTGCTATTAGGGCATTGAATTGCCAGTTTCACATGCTGAAGTACCAGCAACATATTATGGATCTCATTAAACAAAAATGTTAATATTTCCAGATTGTGCAGAAAATAATGATTTGCAAGAGCTTATACATTTTGCAAACCAACTTAGTAAGCATACTTTGCAGTGTGGTGTTGATGCCCTAGAAGCATCATGCAGGGTTGCAGTCACTGGCTCTCTACTGAGAAGACATGCTTGGCTGAAGGAGCAGACCTTGCCAGATCATGTCAAATTCAAATTACTAGATGCTCTTTTAAATAAGAACGTTTTGTTTGGCACCTAAGCAGAAGAAGTTCATAAAAAGATGGAAGAAAAAGCTAAATCTATGCAAACTGTTAAAGAATTCTTACAAGTGCAACCACCTCGATTCAGTAGGCATTGCCCTTCAAAACACTGGTCTTTTCCAGCCCCCTGCAGGCCTTCCCAAACATGACCCAAGGGAAACAGACCATCCAGACTACAGTCTCATGGTATGCAGAGATCTAAGCAATGGAGTGCTCCCACCCGTAAAAGAGGGAGTGGTAAGCCACATCCCTGTGGAAAAGTTCACAATGACTTCTCAACTCTACCTCCCAGTCCTGCCCAATTGATTGTGCCCCTAGGAGGAAAACTTGCCCTTCATGCAATAAACGATGTCCATCACTCAGGACCAATGGGTCCTCAACATTATATCCCAGGGGTACAAATTTTATTTCCATTCACTGCCAACTCCAAGTGGGTTTCCAGACCTTCCTCCAAACCAGTGGGTAGAGGCTCAAAACCAAGTTCTTTCCCTGCTCAACATCAGAGCTATTCAGCCTGTTCCAGTGTGGAACAAAGGGGTCAGGGTTTCTACTCCAGACTATTCCTGATACCCAGGAAAGAGGGCAGTTGGTGCCCAATCCTGGATCTTTCAATTCTCAACACCTTCCTGGTGATCCCAAAATTCAAGATGCTTACCCTCCAGCAGCTTCTCCCTATGCTAGCCATGGATGCCTGGTTAGTCACCTTAGACTTAAAACAAGCTTATCTGCACATCCCCATTAGAGAAACATGCAGGAAATATCTACATTTCAGGGCAGGATCTATGCACTATCAGTTCTTTGCACTTCCCTTTGGTTTATCTACTGCGCCCAGGGTATTCACGAAATGCCTGGCTCCAGCCATTGCATACTGCAGGCAGAGAAATATCCAGATTTACCCGTAATTTGATGACTGCCTGATTCAGGCAGACAGCCAGGAATTGCTTCAGCAGCTGACATTTTTAAAAAGCCTTCTCACTTATTTGGGGTACACCATCAACGAAAAGAAATCACAGCTGGTGCCCAGTCAAAAGATTGTATTCCTGGGAGCAGGCTTGGACACAGCTTTCCAGATGGCATTTCTCACTTGAGAAAAACAAGTCTATCTGACAGACTACTTCAAGCAAATGGCCACCAGAACCCAGCTAACTGCAAAAAAATACTGCATGCCCTAGGGTTTATGGCCTCATGCATTCTACTAATTCCATATGCAAGACTGCATATGAGGAAACTTCAGTGGTACTTAAAAATTCTTTGGTGCCAACATTCTCAGGACCTGGAAACAGTCATTCCTATCATACCATGTCCGAGGGCAGAGTTCCTTTGGTGGGCAGAAGCATGCAACCACAACAAGGGACTGCATTTTACTGTACCCCACTCCACCCAAACCCTGACCACAGACTCATCAGACTATGCATGGCGGGCCCACATGGCTGGCAAATGCATTCAGGGCCACTGGAGCCCAAGCTAAATTCTCCTGTACATCAACCAAAAGGAGATGCTAGCTGTACAGAATGCTCTGACAGCTTTCAGATACCTAATCCTTCCAGGACAACTGCTGATAAAAAAACAGACAGCACCACAGTTATGTGGTACATAAATAAGCAGGGGGGGACCCATTCTTACCTACTCTGCAGGTTTGCTATGACTCTGTGGAGCACAGCTTTGGGCAACCAAGTCCATCTACAAGATCAATTTCTGCCAGGCAAACAAAATTCACTGGCAGACAACTTGAGCAGAAATCTCCTACACCCACACACGTGGAAATTGGAACCCAGCACCTTCAACCTCCTGATCCAGAGGTGGATCTCTTTGCCTCCCTCCACAACCACCAGTTAGGCAAATTCTGCACCAGAAACCCTCACAGCAGGGCCTGGAAAGTGGATGCCCTATCCTTTCAATGGGAAAATCTCTCAATCTATGCCTTTCCCCCTCTGCCCCTTCTCTCAGGAGTACTATTCAAGATAAAAGAAGATAGGCCAAGGACAATTCTGATTGCCCCGGACTAGCCACGCCAGCACTTGTACCCACTCCTATGCAGCCTGACAACGGTGCCACCCTGGCACCTACACCAGACCCCTACCCTGCTGTCACAGCAGGAGGGACAGATTTTGCATCCACAATTACAAACTCTAAATCTTGCAGCCTGGCTTATTCCTTGAATACTCCACAGCACCCCTAAGTAAACAGGTGCTGGACATCATTCTTGAAGCCAGAAGGCCTAGTACTAGGAAATCATGTGGGGAAAAGTGGAAACGATATTGTTATTGGATTCATTCTAAAGGAAAGGACACAGCTGTGCCCTCCTTGCCTCTAATTCTGGATTACCTAGCAGAGCTACTCCACAGAAGCCTATCCTTCTCCTCCATTAAGATTCATGCCTCTGTCTTTTCAGCTCATTACAGCACTGAGCCACCTCTATTTTCTCACCCTCTCATCAAACAGTTCCTAAGAGGAGCTAGCACCCACCCCTGCTTGGGACCTTAACTTTGTACTGGAAAAGCTCACACTTCCCCCTTTGGAACCTGCTGCTTCAGCAGAGTTAAAATTCCTCTCTTGGAAAACATCCTTGCTTCTAGCCATCACTTTAGCTAGAAGAATGTCTGAGCTACAGGCACTGATGGCCAGAACCCTTTATTATCTTCCATGCTGACAGGGTTTCCCTCAGGACTAACCCGTCCTTTATACCTAAGGTGGTGTCCAGTGTGGCACTAAACCAATCCATCCATTTGCCAACCTTCTTCTTCTTTAACCCTCAGAATAAAGGGGAAAGGATTGTGCAGTCTTTGAACATGCACGGACAGCTCAGGTTCTACCTTAATAGGACTAAGCCTTTCAGAAAATCTGACCAGCTGCTAGTCAGCTTTGCAACAGGGGCAGAGGGCAAGGCAATTTCTAAACAAACCATTTCCAAATGGACAGCACACTTCATCCATTTCTGCTACAAGCACCATGGAAAACCAACCCCCTCAGGTGGTCAATACACATTCCACTAGGGCTACTTCTACCTCTACAGCATTTCTCAGGGGAGTCCCTACCAGGGACATTCTGGAAGCTGCAACCTGGAGTTCTGTACACACCTTTACCAAGCATTACCACTTACGGCAGTCTTGCAGGGCCTACTAGCCAGCCCTAACTCTTCTTGACTGCATCCACCCTTATTCAGCTTTGGGAATCAACCCAAGTGTGACGACTGCAACAGTGAAACACGAAGAACATAGTACAGTTGTGTACACTTACCATAAATGTAGATGTTCGAGTGTATTCACTGTTGGAGTCCTGGTTTCCCTCCCTCCAGCCCCCTGTTTTTCTGTATCTTTCTCTCTCTCCTCTCTCTGGCTATTCCTAATGGTATTGGTATTTACTTTTAACTGGTGGTGGTTTCCACACCATATGCTACCTCCATATTTGGGGCTCCTGACATTTCGGGCATAAAAAACTGATGTAATGGCGTCGGCTGCCTGTTTTTATACCCCTGACGTCATGAAAGAAGCGACAGCATCCGATGCAGAAATACTATGACTCTGGTATTCGGGCCGACTGAGGGCTATCTGCAGGCAGATAAACCAAGTGTGATAACTTCAACAGTGAATACACTCGAAAATCTACATTTATGTAATTGTACACAACTGTACTTTTTGATTCTAATGTCTGTAATAATGCATGTTTAACTCTAATGTTTTTACCAAAGGCAATATTTTTAAGAGGGCGGATGTAGATCATTGTGTGTATGTATCTTTAAGAAGCTATCCAAGGGTTTTAACACATGATAAATAGTGAGTACTTGCATGTATAAAAGTCATTTTGTAGTAAGCTGTTGAGATGTAAGCATGTATGTATGTAGGGTCTGCCTGTTAACTAGTTTGTTCATATTTCATGATGCTGCTATCCATCCAGATATGTTTCTATGTAGCAAAGCTTCTAAATGAAATACCCCGTCTGCTTGTCATCTATGTTAGAGAGGGACGAGTGGCAGCATTTTTTTCTTCCATCTGTAATCCTTTAATTTTAAAAATAAAATCAAATTTTTTTTTGTTTATGACTCACTTGAATGAGCAACACAATTAATCTATTTTTCTACATAAATAGCTAAAGCCTTTGCCTTTGTCCCTAGCTAGAATCTATTGGTATTAAACTGGGGTCTCATAAATTTTTATGAGTTTTGGGTAAAGCAAAAAATAAGCTGTTTTAGCATTATTTATGTTGAAATATCTAGTCAATTCTTCAGTTATCCCTATTAACCATTCTTCAATGGATAAATATTTTTGTGTATAATATTTTTAAATCAAATATATTGATCTCTTCATAATTAGTATTATCATGCAATAACTGTAGTATCTTATTCAAATAATCTCATTCCAAAACTCTAAATACTCCTTCTTTAATGTATTAACATCATTACTTTGATGCTCTAATGCTTTCTTTTCATTATGTGTCATACTTTAATATTTATTCACCAAGTCCTTCCCCAGAAGTGCCCTTGTTTTTTTTTTCACAAATTGATGAAATGCTAAAAACACTGACCATACTATTTGGTAATAACCAGTCAATTTCTTATAATAAAAAGAAGAAGCAGGACTAACCTTGTAATTTTCTCAGCACTGCTAAATTTGGTTTATGTGCATATTCTCACTTCATGTTGATAGGAGAAACAAAAGTTCTTCTTACAGCAGGAATTATCTCTGACATTAACACTACTTGGCACCATCAATATTGTAATGAAGATACCGCTGTTGCATGATGCTCATTTGCCTCGTACAGTTGAACACTGCCAATGCATCTGCCACATGTTGCTACATTTTGAATCATAAATGATAAATTAAAGATCTATGCCATTTAAAGATTATGCAGGACTTCTACAGAATATAATGGATGGGATGAGCAAAGGCTATGGCTGCATTTTGGGGTAGAATGACCTGGATATGCCATTTAAAGTTTTGTATGATTCACCAATTAAATCTTTTTGGGAGAGCTGTATGAAGCAGGCCGTCTTGCTCCCCCAGATTCTCCACTAACCTCTTCACTCCCTTTCTATTCCTTCAGATACTGGTAGGCAGTAGCTAGTGACTTGAAGTTAGGAGGCTCTAGGAAATCAACATCCATGGCTGGCTGGTCTTTTGTATTTGCAGCAAAACAACCAGGAAAGTAAATCGCTCAATAAAAACAACCAAAACCAGGAGAAATAGAGCAATTCCACCAAGGCACGACTCCACTTGTGTTTCGCACACGAACAAGCTTTATTAAAACACACTTTCTTGAGAATAAAACCAACCATGGTTTTATTCTGAAGAAAGTGTGTTTTTAATAAAGCTTGTTCGTTTGGAAAATACAAGTGGAGTCGTGCCTTGGTGGAATTGCTCTATTTCTCTTGCTTTTGAATTTGCGGCCTACTCATCTGAACTTTAAGGAGATGAGCTTTCACTCTCATGCTCCTGTGGCAGAACCTAACCAACATTCACCAACTGAGATTGGAGGGCCAGCATCAATCGTTCACTCCTATCATTCCTCAGCCTAATACCTTCTGCTGCCAGGCAGTTAAACCCATGCTGATAGGGGTATAGTCATTCTTCCCCCTCCCCACCATGGATCCAACTGCAAACCATGTGATTGTGGTAAACTGAATAAAGTAGGTCTAAAATGATTTGAGTGGATTTGTTTTATTTTAAGTCTTGAGTTAAAGCATGATATGAAATATAAATTCAAAGAAAAGGAGTGAAAGTAGGTAGTTTCAGTGCCTGAATCCTTGTAATATCTCTTTCTGAGTGTTAGATTGAAAACATTTTGTGTTCTGTACCAGATTATAAAAGAGAAAACTAAATCATGATTGTCTTTTGGGTATATTATTTAGAGAATATAATATATGGCAGAAGGGTTAGAAGGTGAATACATAGAATCATATTCTTGCAACATAAAATATTTATGGAATAAGATGGTTGTGTAGATCAGTTTGGTACCTCTTAGCCCTGAGGTCCTGGGTTTGAGTTTGGTGTGGGTGAGGTTTATAGGTCTTGCAATTTTCATGTGTGTTTCATTCACATGGTCTGGCTTCCTTCTGACTTCAGAAGATTTGCTATTTAAGTTGATTTAGTCCTGTAAATGTTCTTACTTTATATTGTGGAACTATTTCCCCAAGCCACTTCTTCAAAGGTTGTGTTTTGCTCAGTGGGATTTATCTGGTTAAAGAGGTTAAGTAAGTGAATAAATAAATGTGTTATTTATGCATGGTACCAAAAGTGCAATGTGGTAACTAGATAACAAGACTACTTAGAGCGTGGGAGTGGTCAGGAATAAAAATAAAAAAGGACGTAGAGGAACGGACATTAGTTCAGTTATAGCTGGTCTTGTGGTGGTGGTGGTGGGGGGGGGTGATGTAAGCCTTCTGATGAGCAAAGATGTGAGTGGATTGTTTTAATTATTTGATCTGATGTTGTTAATCTCCATTCATTCCTTACTGATGGGTGTCTGTTCCGTCCTTGAAACCGAGTCGGCTGTTATAACAACCTCGCGCCAGCCAAAAAAACTCTCGAGCTAAGTCTTACTCATAGTGCCCTTCTCTATATTACCTCAGATCTCGTTTGCCACGTACGAACTAAGATGTGTCAAGCCAACTCTCAGCTAAGTCCTTTAAACTTTTCAAAATGGTCTCTTGTTGAACTCTCTTTTTGTTTTTTTTCTATTTATATTATTAGCTTGTTGTTAGTCACATTTTGTGTTTGATTTTGTGCTGCAGTTGTGTTTGATTTGTATTACTGCTTGGCCTAGTATGTCTGAGAAAAAGGGCCCAACCGATTTTAAGCGCTGTGATGAGTGTGACAGGATGATGCATAATGTGGCCAGCCATACTTCATGTTTCTACTGTCTGGGGTGCAACACCTTTCTTTCACTGAGCTAATTGGAGGAAGGGCACTGAGCAAACAAGTATCCTGATTTTTTGCTTATTTTTAGGAGTTATTTATAGCACTTTTATCGTCTGCATATATTTTTCTAGCTAGTTTCACTGTGTGTGAGGTATTAACTAAACGTTTTCTACAATTGTTAAGCATCAGGTTGGGTTTGTTTGTTCTGATTTTCCTAGTTTGTTAGTAGAGGCTGTGTGTCTGAGCACATGTTCCAGGCCATCTTAGTTTAGCCAAAGCCAGTATAGCATTTCAGTGAGAGTGAAGTGTTTATGGTCATTGGCTGATTGGGGTTACCTGGACTACGGTTTGGAATAAGCACCTTATTGGTTCCTTCAAACTTTTTTTTAAAGTTGTTTCAGGTTTCAACATTGTTACTTAAGAAGTTAACTTGTGAATGTTTCTGCAATTTCACACTGAGCTAATCGGAGGAAGGGCACTGAGCAAACAAGTATCCTTTTTTTTGCTTATTTTTACAAATTATTTATAGCACTTTTATTGTCTGCATATATTTTTCTAGCTCATTTCACTGTGTCTGAAGTATTAACAAGAAATTTTCTAGAATTGGTAAGCATACTTGATGGCTTTGCAGTTGTCCACCCCTACTGTAAATTTGATCTGGGACACTCCTCCCAGTCTAGTGTCATTATCTCATTCTACCTAATCCAGGGAGAAAATTTGAGAAGGTCAACCCACTTAGTTTCTGCTCTTCCTTTCCCCTTTCTTTTTTAGAAAAAAAAAATCCTAAGCTTGTTTCCTGCCTTTCCTGTAAGTCGGCCAGTCCAGATTGCTGTATCCAGGACTGTTTCTAAGCTTCTGAGCCCCCAAGCCTTTCTTTGTTGGAGGAAAGCCTTCTAGCTTTATTTTGTTTCTTAGAACTAGCCAGTTTTCTAGTTTTAGCACTCAAATCTGTTTCTTTGAGCTCAGCACTTGTTCAGAACTCATTGTAAGCACACTCAACTTTCCTCACTCCTCTAGAGGAAAACAGTTTTCAGTATTTAATAAATAAGCACCTACCTAGGCATGTCTAAGGGTCAGCTCCCGGTGTATTCTCTTGTCTACCTGATGAATCTGGGCATCTTGGGACAATGCAGCAATTGCCTCATGTACACAGACAACCCTCTCCTGCTACCACCCAACACTACAACCTGTGAGAGATGCACTTATATAGCCAAACTGGAAGCAAAGCTCTCTTCACCCAAGACTGGACTAGACAGTCAAGAGGAGAAGGTGAATACTTGCAGCACACCACACTCATCACATAGTCCCTCAAAACCTTCACCACCAAAACACACACATAGAAACACAAAACACACACCTACATTTGCGGAGGCTCTCAATAAAACAGAGACCTCCAAAGTAGAAATGCAAGTAACCTCCACCCCTCAACACAACTCAAATGACACATAGCACACAAACTCAGTGTGCCACTCAACCACAGCCCATAAGGCATAACAACTTACACAACATTCTAGTCATAGGTGACTCTATAGTTAGGCACACTGATGTTCCACTCACCAGGCTAAACAAGGAGAAAGTTGCTGACAGTTGCTTGTGGGGTGCCAGGATTCTCCACATAACGCAGACACTCAGGTCACTCCACAAGTACAAATATGACTCTGTCATTGTCCATGTTGGTGTGAATGACCTGAGATGTACCTCCCTGGACTACATGAAAAGAGACATGGAGGAGCTGTCTAATCTTGTAGCCCAAGCAGGTATGACCCTAGCCCTGAGTAGCATCCTCCCATCACCCAGAATGATACCACAGTACAAGGACAAAATGATTGACTTCAACAATCGGCTAAGCTTCTGGTGTCATTCTAAGGGGATCCAGTATCTGTCTGCCTGGAATGACATGATCAACAAACCACTATGCTTTGCCAGAGATGGCCTGCACCTGTCGCCCTTGGGATTCTGGATACTGGCTAAGGCTCTTGCCACCCCTATAGTGCTTTTTAAGCAAGGTTCAAATGACAAATTCACCACCGTAACAGGTACAAGCAAGCAAAATCTGAGGGTAATGCTGCTCAATGCTAGAACCTTAAAACCCTCAAAAACCTCAAAATGCACTCACTCGAGGCACTCCTTAAAATCAACATCTCTGCAGTGACAGAGACCTGGCTCAAGGCTCCAGAGAACACCACTGCATTACTAGGCTATAATTCATACCACACCTTTCAGCCACCTAACCTGGACCGAAACACTAAAGGTGGAGGCGTGTCCATATTCATTAAGGATATCCACACCTCCAGGCTAGTTGCTCAGCATAATGCATCCGAGATTATCCAAGTGCAACTAACTCTGGGCAAAACCGCAATCCAAATTGTAGCTTGCTACAGATCCCCCAACATGCCCCAGGATTCCACTCCTCATTTCTTGATACACTGGAAAATATTAAGTTACAACCTAACACCGTAATAATCGGGGATTTCAACTACCTCACCATTAACTGGGAAAACTACTCCTGTACCAACTCTTGTGCTCATTGTTTTCTGGAATTCATAAATTTCAATTCTTCGGTCAGATCTGACCACAAGCTAATCACCCTAGACATCCACATCCCACCCCACCCCCATTAGGGAAACCACTGTAAAAAAATTTCTCCAAAGCCAACTTTATGCTTCTTAAGATTAAAGTGGCAAACTTCACAACACCCATCCAGATGGACAACAGAGGTATGACTGCTGAATCCTATACAAATGCACTTTATAAGCACTTACACTAGTGCATGGATTGTGCAATCCCTAACAGAACCAAGATGTTATTCGCCGGAAAAAAGGAAGCCAATCTGGTGGTCCCCTGCCATAAACAAACTCTACAACAGAAGAAAGAAACCGTTGCAAAAAAGAGTAAAATCCCATGATTGGAGGAACTCCCTGGTCAGCCTCAGTAAGAAGCTGAGATCCCTCATAAAGTCCTCCAAAGCTAGTTACGAAAACAAAATCGCCATTGATTCTAAAGACAACCACAAAGAATTCTATAGCTATGTCAAGAATCTCAATGGCAATGCTCAGATCTGCTCTGAGTTATAGCACAATGGCACTAAATATACAGAATCAACTGATATTGCCAACATCCTGGCAGATAGGTTCAGTGCTAACTTTACCCCTCTCTCACCCCCTAAAGGGCCCATCTCTATACCGGAAGAATGCAAAGTTCCTGTAATCGCGGCAGCAGAGGTAAAAAACACACTCCAAAGCCAAGCCAAGAACACAGCATCCATGGGACTGACAACATCCCAGGCTGCGTTCTACACGAACTACAGAAGGAAATGGCACCCCACCTAAATACGATTTTAAATCATAGCCTCACCTCAGGCTTTGTGCCCACTGAATGGTTCACAGCAACTGTTATCCCACTTCATAAAGAGGGAGCCACCATGGACCCCGGGAACTACCGCCCCATTAGCCCAATGAGTCTGGTCTGTAAGGCTATGGAACGTATCATCATGGAACTTATAAACAATGACATTGGTAATCTCCAAACTCTGAACCCTACCCAGTTTGGGTTTGTAAAAGGCAGATCATGTCTCCTAAACCTGATAGACTTCTTTGAAGTGGCCACCAAAGCCGGAGATGAGGGTAAGGTGGTTTACACAGCCTATCTAGATCTCGCCAAGGCTTTCAACACCATCCCCCACTGTGGAATTATAGATAAACTCACTAAACTAGGTATAAATCCCTGTGTCACAAGATGGGTTGCCAACAGGCTCACTGACAGAACCCACACTGTGAAAGTAGCAGACTCTAAATCCAACTTCAGACAAGTGGAGTACCACAGGGTTCAGTCCTGGGTCCCCTCCTGTTAGCCTGTACTTCAGAGAAGTAGATACCAAACACAGAAGGACTTTGGCTAATAAAGTTTGCAGATGACTGCAAACTAGGAGCCATAATCAAAACTCCTAACAATGTGGACATCCTACAAAAGGGCCTCACTGAGACAGATGCCTGGTGTCAAAGCCATGGCCTCAAGCTCAATGCCAAAAAGTGTATTGTCATCCGTTTTGGTAAAAACTCTGTACCCATGAGCTACCACATAGGCGGTAGTCTACTTAACACAGAAAGTGTGATGAGACCTTGGGACACAGGTTGACAGTAGTCTCTCCTTTGATAATCCCATTGCCACAGTAGTCAGGAAATCCTTCTACATGGCACACCTCATTACAAAAGGTTTCTCATCCAGGAAGAAAGAGGTCATTGTTCCCCTCAACTCATCACTCATTAGACCCATTATAGAGTACAACGCCCCTTTTGGTATGTAACTCACAAGACATCTACAACAACTGGAAAGGCCGCAGAAATACGTCACAAAGAGGATTACCGGTGTCAAACAGATGCCCTACATAAACTGTCTTAAAAACTCCAGCTTTACTCCGTCGCATATCACCTACTCAGAGGTGATCTCTGCCTAACATACAAAGCTATGTCAACCCCAGAGCTGTTGTACATGCCCCACTTATAGAAATCCCAATCCCTTCGAGCTACATGCTCTTGGGACCTAAACCTTGTCATCATGGTAAATAGAACATGCTGGAGGGATAGATTCCTGTCCCAGAGACTTCCTATACTCTGGAACAAACTTCCTATCTATATCAAACAAAGCTCCTCATTAGCACTCTTCAAGAAAAATCTTGATGATTGGATGAGAGATAGGAAATTCACCCCATGGATCACTTCTGTGGCTCTGCTCGACAGGAGCACAGGAAAATAATTTTCTTGGGTGGCGGAAGCCAGGGTACCATTTGGCTAGGCTTGTATAGGCCCTAGGGCCAATAGCCTAGTACCTACCTATGAAACCCCCTTGTGAAATTTGCAAGGCTTTTAGTTCCCGCGTCCTTGCAGAACATAAAAACAAACTTATGTTGAAAGGTCTCCTTAAATCTCCTTTTGCAGAGCCTATTTCTGAGATAGAGGGTTCATCCCCTCCAAGGAAGGAACATAAAAAGTGGAACAAGTCCTTACCCCCCTCTCCTCACACGAGTGAACCTAAATCGTCGTAAGCGAAACCTAAGAGTCCTAAATTGGCACCAACAACCACGGCACCGGGGCCTCAAACTCCCTCCACGGTGTTGTGCTTGGTTCCGGAACCTCAGTAGCCGATACGGTGGTGACTTCAGCACCTCCTCCACAGACTTTAACACCAATACAGACACCAATACTGACTTCCCTTTTGGCACCAAAAATAGTTATCCTAACGCTGGTCACTTCCCCATGCCTGTACTTCATGCTGGTCCTTCGACCTTGGTGCTGAAAGGAGAAATAATGCCTCAGACCTGATATTCCCCTTCAGTGGATCTGTTTCGGAGTCAGCAATGCAGTCCCTTCCTAGAGCGTCCTGAGTCCCCATCAGGAATATCCACCTGTTCTTCCAGGAGCCTTTTGGAACTGGACGTAGTGAGGCTTGTAGATCTGCTCCTAGCAGCCAGTGGTTTTCCAACATCCTCCAAATCCTCCCTCCCACCCAGAGCCAAGCATTTTTTTCCACAGACTCCTACATACTTTCCTCCTTCAACCTTCCTGGAGGTGTTAGAGCCCTCAACACCAAAGCCCGTCCTGGTTACAGCTTCTTCGGTTCCACTGGTAGATCTTACCACGGCTGCTGAGCCTGCCCTTCAGTCTTCGACCCATTTGGAGGCGGACCTTCCTCGGGTTTGACACTGGTACGTCAGCACCTTGACCCCTAGTATGATGCCTGTTGCTTCCTCGACACTATCTACTATGGTTCCGGTTCCTTTGTGTAACCAGTTCATCCTATGTCTCCTCCCCTGGGTTCATCAGAATGGAGTGTGATCCTGGTCCCAAGGTTGTCGTTCTCTGTTTCGGGCTTCCATCCCTCTTTGGGCGGATCTGGTTTCCAGGTGATGGAGATGGCACTTGCCTCGGCGGGCTCTCAGCTGGTACCCTCTGCCCCGGAGACCCATATCCTCCTTTCCTTTGAGCCGCAGTAGACATAGCCCACTACTCAAGGACACCGGGCATGGGAACCTCAGGACATCCTTCCACAAGGTACCCACTCTGCAGAGTCCTCCCCAGATGCCCCCATGGAGGAGGTTCCTTGCAAGAGGTCGTACAAGAGGAAGCATGTGGATTCCCCTGAAGAATCCCTCACCGAAGATACAGGCTGCGATGAAGGGGAAGGGTCCCCATGGTCATCCCCTGAGGATGTCTCCTTCGAAGACATACTGGAGATCCTTAAGCAGCAGGGGGACTGGAAGTCCACTACCCTTTCCTAAGAGAAGTCTGTATTCTTGCAGGCTTTCTGTGACCGAACCTCTACTTCCTGGGTGATCCCACCTGCAGATGATGTGGTACAGCTCATAGTGCAGCGTGCCTGGAAGAATCCAGATACCATTGAACCTATTCCCCGGAGACCAGACAAAATTCTTTCTCCTCCAGAAGACAGTCCACACTGGTCCAAGGGCCTGCCAGTAGATGCTATGGCTGTGCGGGCAGTCACTAAGAAAGAGCTAGCTGAGGAAAGCTCTACTGTCCATCCCCCAAACAGGGAGTCTTGGGCAATAGACTGACTTGGGAAGTGAGTATTCTCTTCAGTGACCTTCGCCATTTGGTCCCTGAACTACTTGGCTCACTTTACCCATCTTCAGAGAGATCTAATCTCAGAACTTTCAGAAACACTTGCAGGAGCAGTTGCTGATGGAGTATGTGACAAAGTTGCCTCACAGCTTGCCACCCTGGAATCTATTTCTAACTCCTCCATGCATTTGATTTCTCATTCTATCGAGGGGGCAGCTAGCGCAGCGGGCACAGGCATTGTCATGAGACATCATGCCTGGATGCGCCTATGTGATTTTGGGGATCCCTTTAAGTCTTCCTTCCGGAATGCCCCAATAGAGGCCTCCTCTCTTTTTGGTCCTAAGGTAAAAGGCACTCTATCCAGGTGTGAAAAGGATGGGAAGACCTTGTCTACAGTTGACATATGTTTTTCCACTCCCCAACAATCCTATTCCAGGAATCAGAGGAATGGGAAAATGTGGTACAAGAAATCCCAGGGTCCTTTCCACGACACAAGTGGCGAGTCTTCCCCCCAGGGCAGAGGGGGGAACTCTATCAGAAGACACCCTTTCAGAGGCAGAGGGGGTCCGTGTAATTAGCGATCCACAGATTCCTTCTCTGAACAACCCTATCAGCGCTCCTGAGGAGCAGCCTGATTGCATGCCTCTGGAAGCAGTCAGTGGACGACTTTCTCTGCACCACCCTGCCTGGCAAATGATAACTACAGATCTTTGGGTGCAGGTAATTACCAGAGGTTACCACATCCCTTTCAACCTTTACCCAAGTCAGTTGATGCATATTCCTGACATTCCACCCAGTCAAAGGGAAGTAGCAGCTCAAGAAATCCAAAAGCTGCTCCAAAAAAGGGTCATCCATACAGTCCCACCAGACCAGATAGGATCTGGATTCTACTCAAAGTTTTTTTTAGTGCCAAAAGAGTCAGGGGACTGGAAGCCAGTGCTGGACCTCAGCATCCTAAACAAATTTATCAAACAAATGAATTCCGGATGAACACGGTTCAGGTTATACTTCCTTTTCTGGAGAAAGACGATTGGATTTGCTCAGTAGTTCTTCAGGTTGCGTATTACCACGGTAAAAATGAACAAATGCTCCAGAAAATTCCTCTGCTTCCAACTGGGAGCCAATCACTACCATTTCCGAGTACTGCCCCCAGAGTGTTCACCAAATGCATGGCAGTGATAACAGCTCACGTGAGACTGGAAGGATTCCGGGTGTTTCCATACTTAGAAGATTGGCTCCTCACCACTCCAACCAAGCTTCTACTGGTTTCAGCCACTCACTATGTCCTATGACTACTGGAACACTTAGGGATAACAGTAAACAAGGAGAAATGTCACTTGACTCCTCAAAGAATAGAGTTCATAGGAGCAAATTTCAATACTCAGTCTTGCTAAGTCTCCCTTCCACTTCACAGACTGTTAAGACTCAGATGTCAACTCCGGGTGATATTCTGTCAGGACAAAGCTCCGGCCCGGGCAGTTTTGCAACTATTAGAGTCAGTGGCAGCCTCAATAACAATAGTTCCACTGGCAAGACTACACATGAGACTCCTACAGTGGCTTTTGCTAACACAGTGGTCCCATTTGACTCATCCCATGTCTTTTCAAATCAGGATAACAAATCGGTGCAGACAAGATTTAATTTGGTGGTTGAAGCCAGAAGAACACCTATGGAGTCACCCTTTCTCCTTCCCTCAACCCAGAGCCACAGTGACCACGGGCGCCTCCCTCATTGTGTGGTGGGTGCATTTCCAGGGAAGTGACAGTCCAGTCCAAGACACTTGGTCACCCTTACAGGCCTGCATATCAGTGTTCTAGAACTAAAGGCAGTGCTTCCAGCATTGCAAGTGTTTCAGTCTGTTCTCCATTCTGGAACGATTGCCATCCAGTCTGACAACATGTCAGTAGTCTGGTACATCAACAAACAAGGAGGAACCAAGTCCTACCTGTTGTGTCAAGAGGCCATGAGAATTTGGCAATGGGCAATGGCTTCCAACCGCTTTTTTTTTTTTTAGTATTCCTGGGGCTTCCAATGTGATTCCAGACAAATTGAGCAGATGCATTCTCCTGCCTCATGAGTGGTCCCTCAATCCTGTAGTAGCAGTGGGGATCTTCAGTCACTGGGGCCAGCCTTTCTACAATCTGTTCATGTCCCCTGCAAATCACGAATGCAGCAGCTACTTTGCTCTAATTCCCCCACAGGGATTCCCCAAGGGACACAATTGTGCACAATTAGCCCACGGGACTTCTTTATGCATACCCTCACCTTCCCACAATTTTTGAAGAAAGCATATGGTTGAAAAGAAAAATAATCTTCATTGCACCCTACAGGCCTCAACAAATTTGGTTTCCCTTCATTTGGCCTCACCTACTACATCAACCTTGGATTCTGGATCCAACTTCAGAACTGCTGTCGCATCCACAGGGGTTGATTCATCTGAGCATATCGAGCCTCAGGCTCATAGCTTGGCTCCTCCACTTCCAGTAATTGCCAGGCAAAACACCCTCTACTCCCCTGCACATTCGTCTGGCTTCCCATAAACTTTATCTAAGTAAGTGGAAGAGATTCATTTTTTCATCTCCTAAAAATGGAATTGAACCTTTTTCAGCTCTGCTTTCTGCAGTGCTAGATTACTTATCTAACCTTCTCCATTCAGGGGCGGCAGCATCAACTATTTGAGTACATTTGGCCGCAATATCCAATTTTCATAATGGTTTCAAGGACTCTTCCTTGATTTCACACCGTCTCTACAAAACATTTTTTGAAAGGAGTTGTACACATTAGACCCCCCCTTCAAACCACTGATCGAGTCCTGGAATTTAACTTTGGTTCTTCAATCCTTGACTTGTCCACCCTTTGATTCAGCTGCCAACTGTAATCTAAAATTTTTATCCCGGAAGACTTTGTTCTTGGTGGCCATTACTTCAGCAAGACACATTTCAGAGTAGCAAGCTTTGTGTATAAATGTCCTTGCATATTGCTTCTTAAGGACAGAGTATCACTCCGGACTAATCCCTCCTTTTTACCCAAAGTTATTTCAGATTTACTATTAATCAAACCATAAATCTACCAGTTTTCTTTCCAAATTTTTCTAACAAAGGAGAATATGCACTACATTTGCTTGACGTTTATAGGCAATTGCATTTTTATCTAGACAGAACTAAGTCATTACGAAAATCTGATCAATTATTCGTGTGATTCTCAGGACCAAGGCTGAGGAGATCGGTGTCCAAAGTTAACTTGTATAAATGGTTGAGACTGTATTTGTTTCATTTACCAACAGACTAAAGCTTCATTGCTATCTAAAGTCAAAGCACATTCCATATGATCAGTCGCTACGTCTGCTGTTTTCCATGCAAAAGCTTCTATGGATGACATTGGTGCAGCAGCAACATGGTCTACACCTCATACCTTTATCACTCATTACAAATTGGATATGGTCTCCATGGGGAGAGCTTTCTTTGGTTCAATGGTACTCAGGAATATTCTTCCATAGGGCCTACCTTGAAGCAAAATAGCTAGGGACTCTGTCCCATCAGTATGGAATGAATGAAGATTAACAACATCAGATAAAGAAGTTATGGTCTTACCATAACGTTCCATCTGAGTTGTTGTTCATTCATTCATTCATTACAACCCTCCCACCATCCCCCTCTGAAAGACTCCTGGAGGTTCGGATATGGTCCTATCTATGATAAGGAAGTTGCTCAAATAAAGCCTTCTGTCCTTACGGGCAAACTCGATCTGAGGTAATATGGCGAAAGGCACTATGGGTAAGACATGGCTCGAGAGGTTTTTTTTTGGCTGGCGCGAGCTTGTTAAAATGGCCGACACGATTCCGAGGACGGAACCGACACCCATCAGTAATGAATGAATGAATGAAGATCAACAGCATAGATGGAACATTAAGGTAAGAACATAACTTATTTTTTTTGCAAAGTCAGCATGTTAAAAGGGTCCTTTATTTACACTGTAGATTCATTGTGCATTTATTTAATTTGTGCAGTGTAGTGTCCAATGCTGTCCTAGGGTATTTCTTTTGTATTGTAATGATTTTGACACCTCCTAACTGGCATGAAATTTTTAGGATCCACCAGGAGATGGAATCTGAAAGGCATTTTATATTTATTTTAGCCTCTGTACATCACAAATACTTAAATGCAGAAATGGTCAAACATAAAGCCTAGAATGTCTGATTTTATGAGCAGGAATGGACCCTTAATTTATGTCCAGTGACTTATTTCCCTAATTAATAAAGACATAACATTTTTCTCAAGCTTTACTTAAAATAATTATCAAAATGATATGAAAAAATATTGTAAATCAGCAAGTAGGATTTGTGAAAGGCAGTCAATGGTAGATTAGTCAGGAATTATAAAGCATTATTCGTTAATAAGTTATAGATACTCTTAGCTTCAACTGCAGATAAAACTTTGACAAAATTCTAGGAAGAAGCTTCTGAAAGCAAATAATCAGCAAACTAACATAATTACAGAGGTTTAGATGGAAGTGAAAAAAAAAAGAAATTCACATCTAAAAATGGTCAGTAAGAAAAGGTTTCAGGTGGCTATGGTTAATGGAAATAAGGAACAATTACTTAATTTCCCTTAATTTGTATAAGACTGCCCCTCACTAGATTCTTTAACTTGCATGCACTGACTTGATATTATGACACTTGTGAAAACAATAAATGAAGAAATTCATAAGGATCAGTCTGACTGGAATATCAGTGCACCAAAATTTGCTTTTTTCTGCAGTGACAGGCATGGTAAAATTGGAACAGTACAGAAGAAGCGGTGAAGCAAGCATATTGGGGAAATTGGGGGGAGGAGGGCCAATGACCAATTTGGCGACAAGGAGTTATACTAAAAACAAATACATTTTATTTACAGACCCCCTATACTAGGGGAGATGGAAGAAAATGGAGAGACAAAACAAATATCCATAGTGCAGACAGAAGGGAGAGATACTGCTAAGGGCTAAACTGAATGCGCTAAATGTCTTCTGGTATGTCTGAAATGCAGCATCTATCAGGGGAAGTGTAATATTTGATGAAGTTATGGAGTGTATATGAGACAGATCATTAGCTTACAGTTGTAAGGTGAAAACCTTAGTTCTGTTAATTTCAGATAGGGGTGTATAAAAGATCTTGGACTTAGAAATCAACAACAATTTAAGAATGAATGTAAAGCTTAAGGGATTTATTCATAAAATATATTACTGTGAGGTCAAACTACACCAAAGTGAAACTGCTGGTCATTGGGCAGGCTATTTTTCCCTCCCCTGCACTTGTTGACTATCAGGCCTTGAACCACATCTTGCCTACACATTCCACATTACAGAAGAAAGAACCAGTTGTGGCGTAACCGTCATTCGGCTGTTCGGCATTATTTCTTTTTCTGATGGGTAATATGCATTTATGCAGACATTAAGGTCTGGAGAACCCTTGATAGTTGTTGTGCACATTCTTGCTTATGCTGTCTTGTAGGTGAAGCTTGGGAGAGGCAAGCTCATGTCACAAGCCCATGCACAGCATGCTGTCTCTCTCTCTCATCATTCCTTCTGTCTCCTGTAGAGAGCAGCACTACAGTGGGCTGAAGTGCCTTCCTTCTTCCATGATGAGCAAGCAGGTATATGCTGCTCTGTCCCATACTGCCTCATTTGTAGTCACTAGTTAATCCAAGGGCATCTTGCTTACAGCAAGACTTTAACCTTCTGTGCTACAGAAGTGACAATGCTGGTTGATTTTGGCAAGATGGGAGTGTACATTAGGAAAGTGTTATCAGTTAATCCATTGTGAGTTGTAGAAGAAGCATAAGGAAAAATATGCATTATCAAAAAGTCAACAAACTGTGCAGAAAAGTTGCTGCAGTTCTGGATTCAGGTAGTGCTGACATTTAAAGGGAGGATGGTAACATTCAGGGTGTATAAGATAACATGCCATAGCTGGTGTTTTACAGGGACAGAACCATGCCTATGGCCTAGGTGATACAATTTTGATTAGTGGCTAGAGTACCTGATGGAAATGTCTTGGGAGGAGTGATGGGATTTCACCTACTTGGGAGGTGTAGCTTGGAGACAATATGCTGTAGGAGATAGTGTTGTTCCTGGTGGCTCCACTGGGTACTGGAGCTCAAAAAGGTAGTTGGACTAGGCTTGCATATGGATCTGTGAAATGTCTCCCATTCTTTGACCTAGGGAAGGGTGTCCCCTGACTGATAGTTTTGTTAACAAACCATGTGATATTAATTGGGAGCCAAAGAACAGAAACAAAAAAAACAAAAAAAAAACAAATATGATTCATCTTAGTCAAGAGTGATGCAGAAAATGATAGGGCAGCTATTTTGACTTCAGAGGTTGGAAAAGGGATGAAATAACTAACAGATGAAAGACTGAATATTTAGAGGCTGTTATGGCACAGGATTTAAGGCAACATCAAATCACAGTAGAAAGGGCATGTCAGGAAAATCTAACTGATTGTGTCACCAAAAAATCAAGTAAGAGTTGTGAATATGACCTATCTGCATTTTACAAAGTCAAACCACCCATTATTTCGCAAAATATTTATATAGCTGTTTGTTTACAGTGGAGTTGTTCCCATGGTGCATTGAGTTAAATATTGGTTGGACAATGGGGAATCCTAAGTAAAAGACCCACAGAATTTGAGTTTTTAGTTGAATCCTGAACTTAACTTGCTGTTAAAAAAGGGATAATTAGTGGGGCATATAAAATATTTCATAATAATTGTAGTAATCAAAGTCAGAAAAGATTGGGAAAATAAATAAGATAAGCAATTCACAAAGAAACAATGGGAGAACATGTGTATGGCTCCCAAATATTTAACAAAGTCTAGGATTTTTGCTAGCAAGCATTTCCATAGGAAACTTTGTACTCCAAGCAGAATCCAAAGAATTTCCCCTCAGGTAAATGACAAGTGTTTGCAGTGTAGTGGGGAAGAAACAGATATATCGGAGCATATCTTTTCAGAGTGTAATCAGGATGAGCAAATGGGTGTAACTAAGAAGAATTTTTTTTGAGCTGGGATACAGGATGTGAATTGCCTAGGCATAGTAAGGCCTTCTTAAGTTTAATTCTGGTGGTTGCCAAAAAAGCAATTACTAGAAATTGGAAATCAAAGTCTAAATCAACTATACTTGAAGTAATGAAAAGGAAGTGTGATCTGTAGAAAAGGATAGACATAAATTATGCAGGAGAAATGGAAATTGTGTGAAGAATACATTCAGAAAAATGTTTTGGAGGAGGAATATGAGGTTTAAAAGAAGGCAAGAATTGAATAATTTATGTAATGTTGGCTTGATTATTTTTTATATAAGACTGTTTGTGATGTATAATATTTTAAATGTGAACTTGTTAATATGGTTTGATAACTTTTGTATAAATGTAAGCTTGCCATTGTCAGAAGTCATAATTCAGTAAGGGTATTTTTCATTGGCCAGACAAGATACAGATGGTAGTAGTAAATGGAAGCTCACAGTGAAGAAAATGGAATTACAAGTGGCGTGACTCAGTTTACTCAGAAAACATGACATTGAATTGATGTGTGTGTGTGTTGGCATTTATTTATTTATTGAACTTTAGTAGCTGTGTAGGCCTAGTTGATAGATCATCTGTACTTTGATGAGCTTTGGAGATAGATTATGTATTGGATAAAAAATCAGCAATAAATAATAACATCAGAGCATTGACAAAATATAAGTATCAACTTCACCATTTGCAGAAACATGAGTCAGGAATCTGAACTAACCAATAACATGTAACTTATCTCTTTGCATTCATGGCAGAGTCCAGATGGTAAAAAACTAAAACTCAGAATACTAATGTTGGGAGCCTTGAACAGTGTAGAATCAAAGAATGAAAAAAAAAAATTTCCATGTTTTTAATTGAATGAATTTGTATAGTATTGGATTTGCTGAGTCTGTCAAATTTAGCATTGCTGCTTCAGACTGCATGCTCAATACATGGTTTTCTGTTTCACTCCTCAAATAGGATGAATTCTGTGGTGTGTATACCCTCCTTTTTTCCATATAGATTTCCAGCAGGGTATCCAGTTTTGTCTTACACCCCAAAGACATATAGGTAGGTGTATTAGTAGTACTTCCATTTGCCCTTGGGGGATAGGGGCTGTATGTGTGCATCTGTCTGTCTGTGCCGTATGTGTGTCAGCATCCATATGCCTTATATTGATATGGCATTCCATCCAGAACTGTTTCATCATGGAACATTCTTTTTTTTTACTCAAATGATTTTTATTTTTATGAAATAACACAATAATTTAATACATTCAATAACTATTTACTGTATTTACATTCAGCCTGACAAAAAGGATTCAGATAAAAACATTTGTAGTTAAATAAGTTAGTATATAAACTATGATAGTTAGGAAGAGTTTGGTTGCATCTGTAGGGTATCAGTCAAATTCAAAACTTTCCTCCACGGACTATTAACCAATGCCTTAGGAAACGTTCTTAACTCTTTTGTTCTTTTCTCCATTAGTATGCATTTCTTCACTGATAGGAATTCCTCCATTGTGGGTGCTACATTAGAGTTCCATCTTCTAATTATACATTTTCTGGCTATTGCTAACATTGTGCACAACAAATACAGGTCACCTTTCTTCATATTATTACTATTAACAACATTCAGTAAAATTAAAGACTTTGTCAAAACAAATATATCAGTATAGATAGGTTGAAGAAATTTGTTAATCTCATTCCAATATGGTTTAATATTAGTACGGTCATAAAAAATATGAGACCAGTCAGCATTAGTGGACAAATGACATCTCCAACATAACTTGTTTGAAGTGTTCATTTTTGAGAGTTTCTCAGGTGTCAAAAAGGATCTGTATAGAAATTTCCAATGAAAAATCCTCCAGAATTGTGAGTAAGAAGTTAGTGTAACTGAAAATAAAATGTTTGTTTTATCTTCCATTGATAATGATAATTGAAACCCTTTAGTTAGGTATTGCCAGAAAGAATCTTTAGGAGCTATCTTGTAGACAAGGTGTTATATAGATATGATAATTCATTCTTAACATTGATATTATTATATAGAATTCCAAAAATCCATTTTATAATTTTTGGTACGGTTTTGAAGGATGAGTTATGTATTATTCTACACAGATCCTTAGTGTATGTTGTGACACTCTGAAGAACCAACCAGCCATTAGGGGATGGGCTATAGGTTGACAATATACTTTGTGTGTTCAAAGCTTGTTGGTTTTCAATACATTGCAGCCAACAAAATAGGTCATTATTTTCTCATAAACCAAAAATCTCTGTGTTTTATCAGGGAAATCCCTTGTAATAATAAATGGTATTAAAAATCTATGCCACTGTTTTATATCTAAATTTGTGTTAATGAATTTTCTAAACACATCAAAAATATTGTTTATTAGTGTTAGTTTAGTTAATTTTGTTGTACTATACTGTAAATTTAAACTTAAATAGTGCCATATCTTATCTTTGTCAGTTACCAAAGCATTCTTTGTTAAATAATTTTCATTCATTAGTATAATGGAGTGTAACTGTTTCCAATTGGAAGAGTATCTAGGATGTATCCAATTCATCACTATTTTAATTATAGATGCCTTTGTATAAGTTTCAATCTCTGGGAATTTTAACCCCCCTTGTTCCCATTTTCTGATATGACGAGAATATGCCACTCTATTTATTTTGGGGTACCATAGGAATTTCATCAGAGTTGAAGTGATTTCTTTAAGGATTTTCTTTCCTGGTGGAAGTATAAGGGCTTGTGCTATATATAATATTTTAGGTAACAAAACCATTTTTATCAGTTGTAACCTATCATCAGATGTTATAAACAAATTATTCTATTTGCTTATTAATGTTTTGATCAAGTCTATGGCTTTAGCATAGTTAAGCTGTAAGGCTTCCACTATATTCTTGACTAGGACTATTCCTAAATAGTCTAGAATTGAAACTTTGTTTCCAGTAACATGATTAACTGGAACCTGTATGTTTTTTTTATTTAATAATAAATATTTTGATTTAGATTTGTTGGAGAGTCCTGAAATTTTTTGGAAATTTGTTGTTACTATATCCACTTCACCTAACACTTCCTTAGAATTGGGTAAGGTAAGTAAGACATCATCATCAGCAAACATCATTATTTTAGAAATATATTGGTCACATATATTTATACCTCTTATCTTTGGGTTATTATGTATTAAAATGGCCAGTATTTCTATGGCCAGAGCAAATAGGATAGGGGACATGGGACATCCTTGTCTAGTACCTCTAGTGATTTGGATTGCTTTGTAAGTAAAGGGACTTAATTTGACATATGCTAGATTATTTTCATAGATTTTCTTTATCATTGTTATAAAAAAGGGGGGAGGGATCAAATAACTGTAAGACTTTAAATAAATAACCCAAATGTAAGGAGTCAAAGGCCTTTTGAATATCTAGACCTATTATCAGTGCTTCATGGTTTCCTGTATTGAGGTAATTATCAAGAGTTAATACTCTTTTACTATTACCCTGTGTATGCCTGTTATGTATGAAACCAGTTTAGATATGGGTATTTTCAATCTGTTGACCATATTTGACATAAATAGTTTATAATCTTTATTCAACAAAGACATTGATCTATATGAGTTGCAAATGATTAGGGTCCTTATTCTCTTTTAATATAGGGGAAATTAGAGAATCTCTCCAAGGAGGAGGAATATTTGCTAATGTTTGAACTTCAAGAAAGGTTTTATCTAGGAGATAGATTATAGAAGAAGGGAACAATCTATAAATTTCGATAATTAAGCCATCTATTCCAGGTGCTTTATTAGACTTACTTCCTTTAATCCCATCTATAATTTCCTTTTGAGATATATATTTTTGTAGATCTAACTTTTAAGTTCCTGAGGAATTCTTATGTTGGGAACTATATTCTCTAACTTCTCACATTAATTTGTACTTATTTTATCTTTATGATGCTCTGCATAATGATAATTAAAAACCTCCAGAATGTCCCCTATGTCTGAGACTTTTTTCCTTTTTCCTTCATGAAAGATACCATCAATGTTATTAATTTTTGATTGTATCTTAACTTTCATAGGTTATGAAGATGCTTAGGAGAGGTAGCATAAGAATTTAATTTCAGTTTTTCCATATCTAAATTAGTTTTATGGGATAATATTTCATTGTATTTCTTATTTGCTTCTTCTATTTTCTTATTATTATCTGTAGCAAGTTGTTATTAGATTTAAGAGATATTTGATTTTGGAGTTGCTGTAACTCTGAGTCCCATTCTTAAAATTTTATTTTTGTACCAGCCAATGGTTTTACCATATAGATAGGCCTTAAGAGAATCCCAAACCATGACTGTGTTTGCTTCAGGTTTATAATTAACCTCTAAGAAAAGCTGAAGTTCAGAAGTTATCCAAGATTTTAAAGTCTTTACTTTTTATGATATATGAAGGAATCCTTGAAGTAATAACTAATTGATTGAATTCTAAGTGTATTGTTAACAACAGGGAATTATGATCTGAAAAGGGACAAGGTTGTATTGAAAATTTCAAGATTCTAGAATAAAGATCTTGTAAGATATACATTTTATCTATTCTAGTTTGGGTGCCATGTCTATAGTCCTAGTGTGAGAATAGTAAATAATTTGGTTCCAAAGCATTAAAGGTATCTTTTAATTTAAACATGTCTGTCCATTTTTTAACTGTTTGGCTGAGGACAATAGTCTAGGCGATTTCCTATTGATGGTTTCTGTAATATCTTTGATACAATTGAAATCACCTCCTAATATAATATTACCTTTAGAAGTAGTTGTAACAAAGTCTAAGTGTTTCTTAGCTAGTCCAACCCCCATACCTGGGAACCAGTGTAAATTAACCAGGGTCCAAATTCTATTATGAAACTTAAGTATAACTAAGGCCATGAGTCTATCATTATGTACATGTTTATAAATGATTTGGGGATTTAAGAAAGTCTTTTTCTATAGAATTGTTACTCCTCTGGTCTTATTTTTATAAGAAGATTGAGCAAGTATTGTGTATTCCTTAGGGTTCCACATAAATGTGTAATTTATTTTAAAGTGTGTCTCATGGAGAAAAACTACATTGAGCCTTGTTTGGTTTAAGATACCTTATTAGATTAGCTCTCTTATATGGGTTGTTTAAGCCATTAGTATTTAAGGATATCAAAGTTAAATCCATATCAGAATTCTTTAAAAATAACAAATAATAAAGGAACTTGTATAAATAGAATCCTGTATACATAATACTCATCCTGAATAGACAATAGAATATCAATTGTTGTATTTCTATTTATCTCAATCCAAATAACTTTCCCCATGAAAGATAAAAGTAAAACAATTGTGTCAGGCATTTTAGAACTAGAAAAACAGTTAAATAACAAAAAAATTAGCATATTTCACTCTGATATAAACTTTAATATACCCTATACATGGAATGAGATACATTCCTAGTCTAGCAAATGAAACTAAATCTGCTAGACTACCTGACCCAACCATCAATCTTTGTTGGTTTGAGCCCATGAAAACAAAGTAAAAAATGGAGAATATATTATAAATTAAGAGAAAAATAGTAGTGATGAACAACTAATCAGATATTAGTTCCAGTTAGGTTTTAGAGATGAGTTACATATGCTGTTATTAGAAACATTAAACATTTATACAGTAATTATTCACTAAGGAAGCAAGAGACATATTAGGATATATATAATCTGAATTTAGTGTTTAATAGACTAAGGAAACATTAGCTTTATTAATATAAATGATTACCCAAAGTACCTAAGCATGTCATCTGTATTAGTTCTAATAAAAACTTCAAAATGACAGAACAAATCAAAGAATCATTTAGCATTTGTATTTACTTGCCCTCTGAATAAATCGTATCATGACAAACTCTCACTACATAAAAACTTCACTAGAATTGGGTGTTAGCACATAGTGAGTGTGTGTCATTCCCAAAAGATGTTAACATAGATTTTTAGAAATATTCCATAAGACATATTTGTCCTTAATTAACTCATATACTTTTGGAATAGCAATTGTTTAAATAACTGATTAAAATCAATAATAATTAATTGGTATCAGGTAAAATGACAAAAATTAGTAAAAACATTTATTTAAAACTTATTATGGATAACAGGTCTTAAAAGTGAATGACTCAAAGACAAAATTAAGATAGAGATAGCTGTAAATATCTACCATAGTAATGGGGTAATACTGAAACTCATAACTTTGTTGTGCTATAACAAGTCATAGATATTGAGCTCTTTCCCTGTCATAAAGTGCTAACATACTAAAAAACATGACTTTTATAATAACTGAAAACATGACATCTGAAATATAAATAATATCTAGGATACAATAACGAAATCAACATATTAAATGCAAAGTAATTATAGTTCAATCAAAATTATTCATACATATATTTGCTAGGATGTAGTATGGTGTTTGATTAGCCTTATAGTTATTACCATTAGTCATAAGCATTTCCTGTAAATGTATAAGCCTATACTAAGCACTTGCTAACTGCATAGGAAAGTTATTTATAAAGATCTATTTATAAAAACGGTACTTATGTGTTATTGCAACCACATTTTTGTGCTAATGCTGCTTGCTTCTCCTTGTGTCAACTGGGACTAATGGAGTATGACAAAACCTCACAGACATGTTGTCTTTAACGTGTTCTTGTTTTTAGAAAGGTTTCCCAATTCAACGGCTGAAAAAAATAAGGTTTGAAAAATAGGTTTCCCCATTTACTGCGAGCATCTCAAAATGTCGGTCCCCCATTGCACTTAAAATACGTTCCGCATTCCTTTTGTCTCAGCTTTTGCCCTGAGAACAGAAAGCATCAGGAAAGAAAAGCAAAGCAGTACTGTCTAAACTCCTTACCAAGTAATTGGGAAGGGTAGACTGTTAAAACAGGATCTTGGTGATGGGTTTGTAAAACGAGTACGTTTTTGCACATGTTAGGATTTGTGGCTAGTGTGCTCGAAAGCAGCTAATCCGTTGGAAGTGTGAGTGTGTGTCTGTCTAACATCGTATGCTATGACTACCCACACTCCTTTCAGGCCAATGTACATATACACATGCAGTCACTGTGACTGCTCGCTAAATTCAATGCTTGACGTCTTTCAAGTACTCTAGCCACAAATCCTCAAATTTGAATCCTTAGTCATTTCACAAAGCCACCACCAACATCCCAGAAGAGTTTTTCACAGTCTACCCTTCCTGATTACACTCCCTTGTTATTGTTTGAGTATAAGACAAGAAAGTCCAGCACATCGGAAATTGTGGTTGCGATAACACGCAAGTACCTAAAAAAAACTCCAGTATATTCACTAGAAATAGTGGCTATAATTAACTGTTTACAAGAAAAAATAACATTTCTGTATATATTTGAAAACAAAATATAGTCACTATTATAAAAGGGAACCATGAATATGTTTGCAGACAGTGTAGCTCATAATTATTGTAAAAGAAGCCTGCTGTGCTATATTAACCAATCAGAGACTTGACATTCACAATTAGGCTTGTATATACACATTAGATGTAATGTAATCTGATTTGCATGCACAGACTGCATGATGTCACGAGCTGAGTAAGAAAGTTTCACTTCTTAAATTTCAAACTGACATTTTCCTGCCCAGCACGCTACACAGTACAGTTTCCTGACCTCACTTTAACTGTATCACAGTCTGCTTATTTACAGTAACAAATGTACAGTTTAACTGTCAGATACTTCCAAATAGTAAAATAACATTCAGTGCCAGTGAGAGAGAAAAAAGTACTTTAACATTAAACTCTACAGGAAACATAACTTGTAACTATTTAAAAACCTTGTGCCATGGCACATACAAGCATATAACTGTCAGAGAGACCCAATTTATGTCAAAAGCCACCAAACAGCGTATTGTTCACACAGGTACCAATATTTATTCTGAAACAAGCAGAAGTTATAAATATTAAAGAAACTAGTTAATATATACTAAATCGTAGATATGCCCTGTTATCCCATGTATCCAAAACAGTTTTGATAAATAATCTAAGCAGTGACTATGCCTGTGTGATAACTCAGAAGAACATTTAGCAGGGCAAAGGACAATATATTATTTGAAATAAAGCAAGTCATCTTAAGGTCATAAAAGTAAAGATAGCTTATTGTTTAGTTATATCACTCATTAAACCAGTAATATTATACTAATATAGTAAAAAGCATAAACAATTCTTTAATTTGTATATGAACAAACAAAAAGTATAGAAATGAAAAAGCAAAATGAGAAAGAAAAGCAGTAAGAAAAATATTGTCATGACATACCTGACTTGAAGATTTAGCAAGTATAAAACAAATTAAAGTCCAGTTGCAGTAGATGCTTTGAGAGATTTAGTGGGATCAGCAATCTTTGACTCAGTTTTTTGTTTTTTTTTCTTTGTAACATCAATCCAAGAAGATTTATCAGTAACTCTCTTCAGAGATGCAGATGCCCATTCCATATCTTCAGGTAAGGAAATAATGTTATTGTTTTTAATAAAGGCAGTGGCTTCCTCTAGGGCACTAAATGATCTCCTTTCATTCTGGTATAGAATTTTTATTTTGGCAGGAAAGACAAGCTGAGTTCTGATGTTATTCTGTTTTATCAGTTTTATTAATGGCCAAGCTTTTTTCCTCTGTTCCAAAACCCTGGTAGAATAGTCATTATCAAACCTAATTGGGTTTTTATTAAATTTTAATGGACGTTTCCTCCAGGGCAGATTTTAGGACCAACTCCTTGTCCAAATAAGATATAAACTTTATGACTATTGATCTGGGAGGAGTAGAGGAGGATGTTGACACTGGCTTTCCTAAAGCTCTAGGAGCCCTTTCAATACCAAAGGACAGACCCTCCTTTAAATCTAAAATCTCTGGAATCTAGGTATTCAGGAAAAAATGTTATCTTCTCTTTCAGTTCTCTCAGGAATGCCAAAAATCCTTATATTTGACCTTCTCTCCCTGTTTCCAGGTCACCCACTTTATTGAGAAGCCAAATGTTTTGTTTGATGAGAAAATCTTTCTGGCTTTCTTCTTCCTTCAGTCTTCTATCAAGATCATGCAGGGATGCTTCTAAGTGTGTTATTCTGGATTGATGCTGCTGTATAAGTTCTATGAGAGAATCTGTTTGTTTTTGACAATTTTCCATGAAGTTTTGTAAATTCTCCTTAGTCATCCATTTTTAGTGAGAGTTCTTGTAGAGCAGATGTCACAAGCTGCATTTCTTTTTTTAAAGCCATGTCAGAATGAGAAGTCTTCGAAGTGCTCATCCCCACAAATGATATATTCTCCTTTATAATTTGACAGGAAAAAACTTTCCTAAGTTCACCAAAGTTACTAATAATATAGTTTATACTTTCATATATCAATTCTAAGTATTTTTGCTAAAACAAAATAAGTTATTTCCTGTTTTTTATACTAGTTTCATGGAGCTCTGAAAAACTGCTGCTATCAGTTGGCCATCTTGGCTCCGCCTCATCATGGAATATTCTTTAATGTCACATAAATACAAGGTGAACGTAGCAGGTATTGAACAAGGTTGATGGATGGTTTTATTGATTTATACTGGTATAATTATATAATGGAACAGTGACATTTGTTCAGCATACTACATTGGGGTATCTACTAAAACAGATATGAATGTCTCATTCTGGTGCTTATTTGTGGCCAGCTCTAAGCATTTATTTATTTATTTAATGACTGTTAACTGAGTTAGCTGCTACTGGGCAGTCTTCACTTTCAAAGGATGAGACCCCCTGAGAAAAGCTGTATTGAGGCAATACATTACTATACTTTTACATGCAAGGCAAAACTAGCTGCATGCACCTTATCTGATTGATGTCATTGCTTATTAAAACCACAGTAAAATATCATGTTGCTTTTCTGCACACTTAGATTAGACAGTATTTATAGCCAGATAGTCCATACCTCTCAACCTGTTAGAGCAAGAAATCTGGACAAAACCATAAATAATGGGAGTACAAAGGTTCAGAAATAGGGACAATTTTTAAATATTGCTCTTGCAAACTTAGAAAGTTGATGGAATAACATGTTTTGTATTAGCACATATTTTCTGAAGGGTATGAAATCTGAAACTCAAATGTTTCTTTACTTTCTGATTTTAACCCTTAATGAGTTGCCAGTGATTTTTAGAAAACAAGCTTGAGAAATAGACCAAAAATATGAGGTCAAAATCTGGACGTTCTGCAAAAATCTGTTGAGAGGTAGAATATGGCAGATATCTGCATAATGTTGTTATCCTTTGTGATTTTGTTAACCACGTATGGTGTGTTAATACTACACATGCATGTAGGTAGGGTTACCACCTGTCCCACTTTGTGAGGGACAGTCCCTCTTTGGGAAGTTGTGTACTGCAAAAAAATTGTAAAAATGGTAAATGTCCTGAGATATTAGAGCAAAATTATTTCATATATTGTATGTAATAGTTGCATAAAACAGTTATTCTGTATCTGAACCATATAAATGTTATAAGAAACAGAATAAGCAACTAAAGTGCTACAACAATAAGCTTTTATTTAGGCAAAAAAGTGAAGTTCTGTCCTTTCTACTGGCCATGGGTATGTTTTGGCCTGCAAAATCTGATGTTTGTACCACAACTGTCCCACTATGGGCATTTGAAAAGGTGGCAACCCTACATGTAGGTGAGGGAGAGGATGGTCCAAGTTAAGCAAACAACTAATATGTTAGAAAGGCTTAATTGATATGAACGAAAGGATAGTGTGGTGTGTGTGTGGTGCTGGAGGACAAGGAAACGGATGTGGTAAAACTGTAAGTGGGTGGGAGAAAATGCTAGGAGGAGGAGGGAGGAGGGAGACCATAAGGGAGACCATAAGGGAGATGGTGTAGATGAGCAGAGGTTTTGGATGAGGCAGGTTATTGTTAAAGTAAATGCTATGTTCTGTAATTATTTGTAAAGATGACAGTGAGGTGGTTTGTATAGTCTAGTTATGTCACACAATCTTGAATACTTGTCCTAAGAACGAATTTAAAATATTATTTAATGAAAGTTCAGTGGTAGCTGGTTCCATTTGTTTGAGTTCTGATGCCTTAACATCTGTATTTTCTTTTGCTATTTTTTTACAGTACAGCAAGTAGGGAGATATGTTTTGATCTGAAACTATTTTTGTAATCTCCATCAGGTTTAAAATAGTTTTAAGGTAAAATGGTGATGAAAGTTTAGATATTTCTCAGCTGCAAATCCCGAGGTTGTGTGATATGGACTTTGTGTGTTATTTCTGAAGGAGAATGTATCCTTGTAGTCAGTTTGGAAGTAACGCCTCTTGAATAGTTTGTTTTTTTATAATTTATGCTTAAGTTTTATTTAGTTCTATACAGGGATTCTAGTTTCTAGTAAACCTTTTAATGTATTACTTACTTGCTAAGCAATAACATTTTTGCGTGTGTGTATATATTTTGCTGACAAGGGTGAACGCATTCATCTTGTTTTAACTTAATAAACTGCGGTTTATACAAGCAATTCTAGCTTGAATGCTATTTTCCTTGTTTTTAATAAGAATGTAAAATGATCTTTGACATGGATCTTACATAATAAGTTGTGATAATAGCCTATTTTATTTATATGCCACATCAAAAGCAACCATTTTTCCCTTTTTGTTGATTTGTTCTTCTATAAGGAAAGCATGTACTACCCTTAAAGCTGGAAAACTACATTTCCTCAGTACTAGCTTACATTGTTTGCATGCGTGTATATGTATATATACACACACAGACATCCACATATACATAAATACCAAGGACATCTCTATCAAGGCATGCTTCCTGAATAATTTGGCTTTTTGTGTATTATTCCTGTATTTAGTAAATAAGTATGTGAGGAATGGTTTCACCATTTGCACTGCGTCCCTTAGGATTGTTAGGATTTTATTATAATGAGGTACAGAACCACTGGCATATTGTTTTAATTGTAATCTTTTGTTAATGAAACACTTGTTTTCAAGCAAGACACTTTTCTGATTAGTTTGGCTTTCATTTAGTATGTCTGTGTTTAATTAGCAAGTTACGTGGAAGATGTTTATCTCTGTTTGCTCTGTGACAGTTGGTGTTTGTAGGGTTTTGTCATGAAGAAGAATTATAGAATCGCTGGCATATTTGTTTTAATTGCTTTCTGTTAATGACGTTTTTCCATGAAGTCTATGAAAAGGGAGAGCAGCCCTGCCTAGCTTTGAACCCTGTGGGACGTCACTTAAAATTTGGGTAGGCATGAAGTGATAGTTAATGCCAGGCTCAGTTCATGCCAAGAAATAACTGAAGTCCTGCTACAGGATACCTAGTAAATTAGTTTACAGGTGTATGGTCACAGCTTTCTTATTGCTCTTTGTTCAGTAATGTTGGATACTTAGATAAATTGCTGTGCGTAATTACCTTTGCCAAGTTTGGTTGCCATAGTGCCCAAGTTTAGTAATGGCTATGTGTATCCCGTTTTTTCCTAATCCTTTTCATGTATCAGATGAACTACATTGTTGCACACTTTTGAGAAGGTGTTATTAATATTATTTTTACAATTATTATTATTCAGTGAGCTTTTTAACTTAGGAAAGTAGTATATCATCTGCTGATTGTGCAGACCCGCATTTAATTTTTGGCAGTATTTGTTTATACTGAATACTGTAAGCATGTGCTTGCTGCTACAGGTAGTGTGTTTTAGTATATTAGAGCTTTCTCCGTCACAGGTACTGCAGTGAGTTGAATTTGCATAGTCACACATCTAACAGAAGAAGATAAATGTGATTTTCTTGTCTCATAACAGTTTCTCTTCTGTTAAGTTTAAAACTAAAAAGAGTTTATACAACCTCAGAGGTAGTAGATATAGATATCCATGGTGTGGGCGATGCAGAAGATCGTATTTTATATGGAAATATAATTGGTTTCTAGAGTATTACACATTCTGTCTTGTGATTTGTTAAACTGGTGATTCTGAGTTGAGATATTTCACTTAAGTTGTTGTACATCTTGAAAAATACAAAAGGTGCACCAAGATACTCCAACACACGAATGCAACAAATATAAACACTGTTCTTGAAGCAAAGGAAGTTTATTTAACGAAACACAGTACTTGTAAAGCGCTTTTCGTCCCACTAAATAGTGGGACTTCTTCAAACAAACAAATGTTCTCAACTGCTGTTTAAATAACCCTGTCCTACATTTGATAGGACCGCACATAATTGATACAATTAAAATCAAAGTTACAATTGGTGGTTTAAATTAGTAGTTAAAGCAAAAGGTGCAGGCATTAACACTGTGTGCAAAACCATCATATAAGCTTAATGCAATGTGTTCAACAAATCGAACACATGGTTTAAACTGTTCTGACACCCACATATATTAAATAATTATTAATATTTACTGTGTGAAATGTGTTTACTTATAAAGAATAGTACTGTAAAAAAATATGTATGTATATAGCAGCTGCGGCAAAAGAGCCATTCATAAAAGGTCACCAACAGATGAGACCACCTTGATGTATTACAATACATACACGTTGTACAATTCAATAAAATACACATTTTACATATAAAAATATATAAAAAACATAAAAATCAATAGTATGGGTTTTACAGTATTTTATCCTTTAGTGGGCAGTCAGGAGAAGTACTTAGAGATTTTAAGCAGCAGTTGGAGAAGGAGGAGAAGTTGCCTTTCTACATTTAGCAGCAAGTAACTGTGAGGTCAGAGGAGAAGTGCGTTTGCGTGTGTATGTGTAATACCCCAGTTAGGGCCTCCTGGTTAAGTGATTTGCGCAGAGTCATACAGATGGAAGGAGAAAGAATCAAACCCTATACCCTTGAGGCAGCTGATTAAGAGCTTGAAACTTCAATCCTCCACATCAACCATGAGCTGCCCCTTAACTTTTTTTCATAGTTATCATTGTTCAGAAATGCATGTTCATGCAACACCTGGTGTAGTTCTACTAATGTTTTGCACGAAGGAGAGTCATCTTTCACTTAAGAGTCTGACTGTTAACAAATAGCTTCCTGTAGTCAAAGGTAGAGGGTCTGAATCTTCCTTTCTCAACTTATCCTACGGTGTGACAGTGAGGAAGTCACACTGCCAGTACTCCTGCACCACACCTTAAAACGAATACTTAACCCTAGTGGGTTTACTTAGGTAAGAAATAGATGAAAAATATTTAACATTTGTAAATTTGTCCCTTTTGTAACCTCCCCCATGCAATTATTTTTGGCTTTGTCCAGAATACTTAAAAAAATCAAACATTATTTTTTTTTCTGTTCCTTGCAAAATCTGTTGCTCCCTGGCAAATTGTTGTGGACTGTAGTCATTAAATAATTGTAGGCATGTGAGTTTCAGACTTCGTGAACTTTGGAAAAAAAAAAGCTTACTAATGCATTTTTTACATATATAAGAGAAAGGTTTAAAAATCTGCTTCTGGTTGCTGGGTCTTTATCTTTGATTTTTGTGTTAAGAGGTTTGGAGGGGATAGAAGATGTTCAGTGTATGGTTCTCACAGTAGTGAGCTGAAATACACTTCGTGGTCTTTATGCATTTTTCCCTTCATTTCATTGCAAGTAAATATCTGAATGTACGCAGTCATACAATGGGGCTATAAATGATGGTCATAGATGCTTGTCTGTATTTGTATGTTGATCCTGCACACCATTTAAGTTATGTGGTAAAGGAAGCATTCGATTGTAGCAAATGGGTTCATCATATATGCTATGTCCTTGGGGGTATGATCCTTGGTTTACTTGTTTTATTAACTGTTGACAGTGTGCTTATTTGTCTGGGAATAAACTCCACAGCATGAAGTCTATGAATTCAATGTTAAAATATTAATTATGAATACATTTTTTAATGTAAATTGATTTTGCTGGCACAAAAGTGTGAAATGCAGTTTGTTGGGCTACACCATTTTGTACATGCACCCTTTATATAGCCCCTAATTAGTGTTCAACTCTGTGCTATTTGACTATGAATCCTGCATGTCTGTTGTAGTTTAACAGTGCCAGATGCATTTTCAATAAATGGTAGTTTCAGAGGAAGAGAATTTTTTTTGTTGCTCATGCTGTCTGTTTTCAGTGTGCATATTGTGTTGTGTGTTCATCAAATGTTTGTTAGTGTTTTTTTTCAGTAAAAACATTGAATAAAAGGTTTTACATTAAGTCAAAATCTGTGTGATCATTGTAAAAGTAATGAAGACAATAGGCTTCAGCAGTGTTCTGTGGTAACTGGGAGAAACAATTTGATATTGGCATGGCTGTTGGGGGGGAGGGTGCGGGTTCAGGTCCATTACTCTGCCTAGTACCCCATTTGACCATGATCTGGTTTTGATCTTATTATTCATAAACTGTAGACGAGTATTTAGCCTTGGTTATATATACCCAATATTTTTTTCTATCTTTTAGGAAAAATTAAGGAAAAGAAGCAACCAAGGAGCAGTGTTTGATAAGTGATTTAGTCAAAGTCATACAATAGGCAAATGGAAGTAGAAAGAATCAAACCCTTCACCCTTGATTATAGGAAGCAGCTCACTAAGAGTTCAAATCTTTAATCTGCTGTACTAGCAGCAATACCGTCATTTGTGTCTTCATTTTCTGATAAATCACTGAGGGTTAAAACGGTTTAAAGCCAGTCACTAATGCTAATTATTACAGTTCTATAGTTTTTTGTTGTTCAGATTTTCTAAAATTCTTACTGGTGAAAAACTTGTTTTTCAATTAATTTTTTAAGTGATTTAGAATAGTTTGCCTGTTATCTGTCTTCAATTTTGCAGAACATCACTGATTTGCCTCACATTTTATGCCTGTTCCTTGTTAACTTCTTTTTTCTAGTAAATCACTGAGTGTTTCTTTTAGTCAGTAATGTCAGTCATTACAGTTTCATAGATCTCATTATATTGTTCAGAGAATGCATATCTGTGCAATACTTACTGTTCTGTTAACATGCATTTTAGTGATTTGGAGCTGTCTGGCACTTAAGTTAGCAAACTGTTTCCTGTAGTTGTGTGCAGGGGTATATTCCTGTCTCGTCCATTTGCCTACTTTGTGACTTTGAACAAGTCCCTTAGCCAGACAGTGCTTCTGGCTCGCCCCGATAAGGGACATTGTATCCACTGGGTGTACCAGATTAAGCAAATTCATAAAATAATTACATTTGTCCTTTTTGGCCTCCATTATTTTTGACTTTGTCCAGAATTCTTGAACAAAGAAATTGAGAAGCGCTTTAAACTCTTCTTTGTTAAGTTTGTGGCTTCAGATAAATTGTTGCAGATTCTTATCAATAAATAATGATAGACATGTGAGTTTGATTTTGTTTCCTTAAGGAAAATGCTTGATTGGTGTTAAATTTTAAAAGTATATACAAGAAATATTTTAAAGCTGTTTCTGATTTTTGAGCTAAGAAGTTGAGCAAGCATAATGGAGTTGCTCTCTATGCTTCCAACACTGGTGAGCTAATATGTATTCCTGGGCTATTATTAATTTATTCACGTGATCAAAAAAGCAAATATCCAAGATGTACAGTCATATAAGTGGCTATAATCGGTGTGTTTGTGTGCATGTATGTTTGTACGCATGCACTCCTGCATGCTATAGTATGCATGCTTGCGTGCCAAATACTAAAGTATTAGCAATGTAATGGATATAATGAAGTAACAGTAACTGAGATTAGGAGAAAGGCTAAAGTCGTTACTCAATGAGACTTTGTAACTAGATATTCTGAGAGAGAGAATATAAGAATGATTTGCTTATTTTTCATTTGTTACTTTAAGTAATGTTGATATTTTTCTGAGCTTTTCTTCCCAAGCCTTCACTGAAAAGGGGTAGCTTTTGGCCCAGTCAGACTATCCTGGTAAACAAGTGTAATAAATATATAAATTAATAAATGTTTCGGAGTCCTGGACTTTTTCAACTTGCTTTCAAGTCTCTGATGTAAGTCTTTTAGATTCAGATAGGAATATAGTTAAGTATAGCTTAGATGTTTTCTTTATTTGAGACTGTCCTGCAATGTTGTTTTAAATATATCCTGTGATTTTGAACTCTGATGTAATGAATTACTTACTGATTATTGACTTGTTCTTTTATTATATATTATTAATTATATTTAAACCTTTCAATTGTGGCTGGTCTGTTTACAGGTATTTAAGCTCTGAGAGTACTTGCATATCTGTTTGGTGACACTGTACAAGTCACTTCGTATAGCTTGGCTCTTGGTCAAATTACCATTTGGATTGATAGTAACATTACACAGTAGGATTGGACACCCTTTATTAAAGGCCTTAAAGTAGCTGATAAACAGTGGCCGGTGGCAGTTGGAACTACCTTCTAGTCTGGGGAGAAGGGGGCATAACTAGTAAATCTGTGCCAGCCTTTCCCAGGAGTGTGTGTGTGTGTGTGTGTGTGTGTGTGTGTGTGTGTGTGTGTGGTGTGTGTGTGTGTGTGTGTGTGTGTGTGTTTGTGTTTGTATATAAATCAAATCTCAAAGTGTGTGTGTGTCAGCTACTTGGGCAGGGACACAAAGCACTGGTTGGATGGAGAGGGTACTTGAGATCTTGGTTTGGCCACACAGCTAAGATCTCAACCCTATAGCTGTGCCAGTGGGGAGTCTTATTGGGAGAAACCAGCCCCAGACTGACTGTGATATCTGTGTGCTCTTAAGTGAAATTGCACTTAACCGTGTGTGTACTTGTTACCCTTCCAGTGTGTACATTCCCCACTGCTGCCAATGGTGAGGATTGAGTCTCTTTGATTACTAGGCCAGTGCATATATGCTTTCTAAATATGCTATTTTTCTAATGCTTAAGCATTCAGTGTATATATCTATTTTTTTCTGAAACAATAAATAAACACTTTTCTACCAAGCTAGCATTTTGTTTTGTTCCAGTATCTCTCTCCATTAATGTATAATACTTTCATATTCTCCAGATGTTACTACCAAGATCTATTTCCTTTCTTGTGAAATATATTCTATTTATTTTTTATCTTACCAAATCCCTTACATTTAATTTTGTTTAACTGCAGACCAGCTTTTTAACAGCTTCTTGATCCTTCTCACTTATCTATCCCCCTTAGCACTAAATCATCTGCATATGTTATATATATTGGTAATATAACATTTTCTGCCATCTTACATTTTGCCTCCCTCATTTTATGTATGCATATCTATAGTACTGCATTCATTACTAATATAAATAAGCACATACTCACTGGGCAAACCTGCTTTACTCCATGCTTAAACTCCTTTTACCCATCCGTTTATCATAACGTGTACTCATGAATTTTTATAACATTTCTTTATTATAGTAATATGTTTTCTGCTCTGCCATATGCCTCTAAAATCAGTCACATTGATTTGTGGCTCACTTCAAAGACTTTAGCTACTTCACATGCTATCAAGTTTACTACTTTATTTTCTTTCATTTGTACTACTACTTTCACTACAGTTAACATTTTTTCACCTCACTTCCTTTTATACCATAGATCACTTCTCCTACTACCTCATCCAATAATTTCTCTCTCCTTTTTTGTAGTATTTTCATAAATATTTTACAGTCCGTGTTCTAAGCCTCAATTTTTTTTTATCTTTTCTTTCAGCCTTTTTCCCATATAAAGTTTATCACTCTACCATATGTGTCTTCGTTCTTTATACCTTTCTTCATCCATTCATTTAATAGTTTTTCAACTTCTGTTTCATCTTTATTCATTTCCTTATTATACTCATAACTTGTACCATCTAATCCTAGCACTGATTCATTCTTATCTTTTCATCACCCTCTCTATTTCTTCTGTTATATCATTTTCCAAAAAATCCTTACTTTTTCCTCTTTTTTGATACATTTTTCTACTCTGTGTAATACTATCTCCATAATATCTTTTTGACGGTATTCTATGTAACTTTACCATCTACAATAGCACACAGATTTCCTTCCCTCATTTTTACTTCTTTTCCTAAATAAGGGGAACCTCCTCTTTATTTCCATTCAGGGGAAAAAAAAATGATCTGCCTGTGTAACATCACTTTTACTTTTTCTATGTTTTTTCATATATCTGTTTTTTCTATTTCTCTTATGTTGTCAATTCCTTGTTCTCACTCTCTCTCATAATTCTGTAACATTCATTTATATGACATATATTTGTTTATTCTTTTCACTTCTAAATATATTTTTATAGTTCTGCTTATATACTTCTTCCACTGTGATTATTTTTTTATGAATTTGTCTCATTGTCATATGAACTTCCATAATATTTCTTTCTTATCAGTTCTTCCAATTCTGGTTGTCCTCTTCATCTATTCTTGTCTTTTCTAGTATGGGATAGTTAAGTCCAAAGTGTACAAATTCTTTGCGTTTTCTACAAAAAGGCTTACATTTTTTTGCTGTATGCTCCTTCTCCCCACTTTGACCACACCTGCATTAATTCCAGTCTTGTACTAAATGATTTTCACCCCCATAGAAGTAACGTGATTTGGGTTGGCCCTAGTATGTAACAAATTACCTCTTACCATTCACAATTCTATTTGAAATATGTGGATCTGCATCCATCTTTAACATTCACTGTTACGCCTACTTTCCAACTCCCACTCCATAAATTCTTTCTTCACATATTTTTTTAAACTTCAGGTACTTTACTACATAGTGAAAGAACAAAAATAATTTTAAGTCATGCTCTTCCATATCTATAGTCCTAAATTGGACAGTTATTTATTTTTTAGTTGTATCCCCAAAGTCTGAAAAAATAGACTTACCGTTGTACAACTGTATTTCTTTTTTTTATTCTCAGTCATTTTTCCAAGTTAAAGATTTCAGATGTCACTTCATAAACATTTTCAGCTCCAGAATGAGTTAATGCTCTTGTGCCCTTAATGTTAAATCGCAGTAGCAAAATAGTATTGTACATAATGTCATACCTGCTCAAACTGCCATTACTTTTACTTTTTATTCTTACCACTGATCTTCTCTGTGGCTGTCTGCAAATACTTGCCCCCTGTCAATTCCTTCTTCCATTCTTCCTCTTCTTGCTGCATCTGTGTAACAACTTCTTTTTTTTTTGCAAGAACGATCCTTTTGTAGAGGTAAACCCTAAAAACTGGCTACACCACCAACCATGAATACCTCCATTGTTTTCCCTTCATCAGCTGTTGCTTGTGTTTCCAAACTCTAAAATTCTTCTTCCTGTAATACTGCACCATGTCACTTCATCCCCTTCCTTTGGCTCTGCCTAGTTCTTGAAATGCATCAGCAGTTGTATCGCCAGTTCACCATGTTACACCTCTATCAACTCTGTAACAGTTATTTCATCTTCTTCTCTTTCTCTGTTCAAGAAGTTTTCTCCTGCCCTGCTTCACTCTTCTCCATCTTGGAATTCCCATAAGTGCAGTGGCAGCTCCAGAGAGTGCTTCACTTCCTCTCTTCCAAAGAACATTTTTTTTTTTTGATTGACCTCACTTGTATACATACAGTACTAACTGTATATATATTTACACTTTTAACAATGTCACTTAAAGTTATGTTAGCAAGCACTTTCCCCCACCCTTTCTTCCACAACCAAAAATGTACCATATTCAAAATTTCTGCAAATATCCATTTTTCATTGAACTTTGTTTCATTTAATCTTTGAGTCCATAATGTCCATAAATCAATATAAATTTCCTTCAGAGCGTCTTGTTTTTTTCACCATAATACCCATACTCAGTCATGTCCATATTTAGTTGTTCAACTTTTGTAAAACCCTCCATTTTGTTTTTACATAACTCTTCCCATAGTTTATTCACCCTCAAACAACTCAAAAACAGATGTTCTGTTTCATATTCAGCACAATTAATATATATTCCTACTGTGCTTTCTTTTATAACGCATATTTGCCTTGAGGCAAATTACCTATAGACAATTTCCATAGAAAATCCTTACCTTCATATATACTGTTATACCATTTATATCTCATGGTTATTGCTTTCTTTTTGTAATATCTAAATGTTTCCAAGGATCAGCCAAATAGTATGTTTTCATAATATTTAAATACCATTCTTTTCTGTTCCTTTCAATCTTATTTGCTTTTAATTTCCATAATATAATTTTATTTTGATATTCCTTTACATCTTCATTTATAACATTTTTGAGCCTTTTCCTTATTTCCATTTTTTCTCAGAGACGTTTATACTTTTGTATAAAATAAACTGTCAAATTCTTATTTTCATTGGAATAACCTTTCAAAACTCTATATAGATTCAGTGATACTGCATAGACAACTGGATTTATTCGGCCTAATCCTTCTAGCTTTTCCTTCATAGGCAAAATTCCCTTCTTGATTGGGCTCAGTCTTGATCCCCATGTAAAGGAAAAATACAATAAACATTAATTGTTTTTCATATTGTGTTGGCAACATATAAGTGTTAGCTATATGTGCTATTTTACATAATAGGATAGAATTTATCAAAAGCACTTTCTTCCTGTATGATAATCTAAATGTTTTTTCCAAAAAGTACATATATCCTTTATTTCTTGAAACATCTTTTCCCACTGCTTATTCTTATAGTCATTTACTCAGAATACTATTCCTAATTCATCTATGGATTTTTCATTAACTTTAATGTCTCCTATATTTCCCCTTAAATCCAAAACCTTTACATGTGATGTTGTCCCATCTCACCTTCATTCTTAACTGATTGGGTTCGGAACCGATCCTCAGTTCCGACTCTGCCTTATACAAAAGCTCAAGGTCTTCTACTAGCTCGTGGCTGTAACCCTATCCCATCGTGCCCTGCTCAAGGTCTTCTACTAGCTCATGGCTGTAACCCTATCCCATCATGCCCTAGGAAAGGTCCCCTGATCTTGTTTGCCGCTAACCAGTTCCATTATGACTCTGGCTAAGTGAAAATTTTCTTCCTTGTTTTTTATTTTGGATAATTGTAGTTTAAAAATACAGATCTAGCTTTCTAGTGTTTATTACATACTTTTAAACTAAGTTAATGTGTTCGCTTATGTTGGTTGTTTGCTGTTGGCAGTTGTCTCTTTCTCTAGGCCTTTTTTCCTTCCCTGACCCAGCTAAAATTTATATTTTCCAAGCCCCTTTTTAGTTAGAGGGCTGCCCTTTTATTTTTACCTTCTACAGGCTTGTTAAAGTTAGAGAGCTCTGTAAACTTCAGGTATTTTCCCTTAATTTACCCGGCAAGCTAGTTTAAGTTAGAGGGCTGCCATTAGCCTGTTTAACTTAGAGGGCCTTTTTTCTTCCCTTCCTGTAGTTTTTCCTTTATCTTAGACTCTTTTAGCTTAGAGAACTGCTTTTTCCATGCCTAAATTGCAGTGCTTAGTTTATTCTTGTGTTGTTTAAAAAAAAATTCTCTGATAGTAATTAGCTATTATAGCTGCTGTTGTTATTGATGGCCATAATGTCTAAAGAACCTAAAGAAACTAAACTCTCTGGGTTCAAGAAATGTGAAAAGTGTAATCAAAAAATGTCGTTGACTGATGGTCACACTGTTTGTGTATACTGCCTTGGAGCTGTCCATTTACAGGAATCATGTGCCATCTGCCATTCATTCAGCCATAGAGTTTTGCTAGAGAGAAAAAATAAATTGATTTTGAGAGGTTTGCTGAAGACCCCCTTCATTGAGGCAATTAAAGAGGGTAAGGGTATTTCAAAATTTTTAAAATCCCCATCTTCCAGATCCGATAATTCAGGAAAAATGTCATCCACTTTCAGTGCTCATTCGGAGCCATCAGAAAAATTATCTAAAGTGTCATCTTCGAACTCGAAGACTTTTGGGCCAGAAAAACCTACTACCTCGGATCCTTCTGTGGTTTCGTTGCCAATGGAGTTTCACCTACAGAGCAGTCCCCAGAATTGGAGCCTGTTTCTCCTACTTTGAGATCCCCTTTGCTTCAGTCTGCTATATCTCCTACTTTCTCCTCTCGATCCTCCAGGAGCTTCTCTGATGATGATGTGGATCATATGGTGCAGAGGCTATTAAAGACACTGGTGTTGGCCAAACTGTTGTAGGCTTCAACCCAGAGGGACTCAGAACCAACCAAGACCACCCCTTCACCATCAATTACTCCTCTAATCTGATCTGGGACCTCGGAGCCAGAGTGTCTGGAACTGTTTGTAGGGGTACCTTCGGACTCAAGACCTACACCAGGATCTTTGGGTCTGACTACCGTTCTGACATCCTTGGTTGCATCTCGAGGAGTCTTTGAGCCAATGCTCTCCAGTCGGGTCCCGGGCAAGAGACTCGATTGGACAGTTGTTGGATCCGAACTTACCTCTTGGGGCTTCGGTGTGGGTGAGCTCAGCTCCTACATTGGCCTCAGAGCCAACCCCCTTGGTTCGGGGGATAATCTCTGGCTCTTTGGAGTCAGAGATTTCCTTAGATCAGGTATGGGGCTTTTGGAGTGATGAGAGTGCTGTCTGCACAGGCAGCTCCACTCTCAGGTACAGCATTTTTCCCCAAAGGCAGCAGCATCTGTCTCGGCACCACTGTATCCACAGAGATGCGGAGACCCTAGGCCACAGAATGCCCCATTGGGTGAATCCTTCTCTTCTGAAACCTCTCCAGAATACTCTTTTGAAGAGGTCCCTCATAAGAGACTATGTAAGAGGAAGCATTTAGACTCTCCAGAGGAGTCCATCACATCTGATGCAGACATCCTGGAAATACTTAAGCAGAGAGGTGGCTGGAAGCCCATCAACCCTTCTGAGGAGGAGTTAGTATACTTGAAGGCTTTTGGGTCTCATCATTCCACCACTTGGGTGTCTCCGCCTTTCCATGAACTGATGGACCTCGTTTGTCAAAAGGAATGGGTGTCTCCAGACTCAGTGGAGCCTGTTCCCCAGATGCCAAATAAATTCATAACATTCCCCACAGAAAGGTGGCCCAATCGATGCTATGGTGGTGGCGGCGGCAGCCACCAAAAAGGAACTTTCAGAGACGTCCTCATCTGTCAAGTAACTGAACAAAGAGTCTCATACAATGGACAGATACGGAAAGCACACCTTTTCTTCAGCGACCTTTGCACTCAGGTCACTGAATTATCTCATTCACTTTACCAGACTTCAGAGAGATCTCCTGAAAGAGCTAGGATATGCATGCTCTTCAAGGTTCTGTAGCTGAAGGGGTATCAGAGAAGGTTTCCTCTCAGCTCTTCACATTAAACTCAGTGGTCAACTCTTCCATGAGACTCATCTGTTATGCAACAGATGGAGCGAGTATGTCAGCGGCTTCAGGAATTTCCCTAAGGAGATATTCCTGGATGCACTTGTGTGACTTTGCAGAGCCCTTTAAATCTTTTTTTAATGCCCCTTTTAATGGCTCGGCCTTGTTTGGGCCAAAACCTCAGTGGAGCCTGTTCCCAGGAGGCCATATAAATTCATAACATTCCCCACAGATGAGTGTTCTTATGAAAAGTGTCGCAGTAGATGCTATGGTGGTGGCGGCGGCAGCCAGCAAAAAGGAACTTTCAATGACGTCCTCATCTGTCCATCCACCAAACAAGGAGTCTTGTACGATGGACAGATAGAGAAAGCGTACCTTTTCTAAAGCGACCCTTGCACTCAAGTCGCTGAATTATCTTACTCTCTTTACCAGACTTCAGAGAGATCTCCTGAAAGAGCTAGGAGATGCTCTACAAGGTTCAGTAGCTGATAGGGTATCAGAGAAGGTTTCCTCTCAGCTTTCCACATTAAACTCAGTGGTCAACTCCTCCACGAGACTCATCTGTTATGCATTCCATTGACACCCAAAGTTCTTCAGAAAGCCAAGTCCTTGGGGAAGGAATTTGATACTCATTGCCCCTTACTGTCTCATCAGATCTGGTTCTCCATCCTTTGGCCACATGTTCAGCAGGAGCCTTGGATTCTAGACCCAGTTCTGGACCTTCTGATTCATGCATCAGGGATGCTCCACCCCTCCCTTCAATCCCTTAAATTAACAGCTTGGCTGCTCTGATTCCAAACATAGCCAGGTTCCTTAACCTCTCCCCATCAGTCAAACATATTTTGATCTCTTCTCATAAGGCTTCAACGAGGAAGTTATATGCCAGCAAATGGAAGAGATTTTCTTCTTGGGCCTTGAATAACCACATTCATACCGTCTCTGCCCCTATACCTTCCATTCTTGAGTTCTTAGCAAAGCTATTTAATGAGGGTGCAGCTTTAGTTGCTGTTCGAGTTTAGTTAGCAGTTATATAGGTGAATCAGGGCCAAATGTGATGTCCCACAGACTTTGCAAGGCTTTTCTTAAGGGAACTATTTTATTAAGACCACCATTAAAGCCTGTCCAGCACAATAGGACCTAAACTTTGTTTTATCCCATTTGATTCTTCCCCCTTTTGAACCTGCATCATCCTGTGATTTTAAGTTTTTAAATTGGGAGACAATCCTTTTGCTAGCCATCACTTTTGCTAGAAGAGTCTCAGAGCTACAGGCATTGTCAATAACGCCTCCCTGCATGCTCTTCCACAAGGACAGAGTATCCCTAAGAACAAGCCCATCCTTTCTACCCAAATTTTGCTCAGAATCTAATTTGAACCAATCCATAGACCTACCAGTTTTTTCCCCAACTATGGCAACAAGGCAGAATACATGTTGCACCAACTTAGATGCACATAGGCAATTAAGCTTCTACTTACATAGGACAAAGGATTTCAGAAAGTCTGACAAATTATTTGTATCGCTTTCAGACTACAAGAAAGGTGCTGGTGTATCAAAAGTCACACTTTCAAAATGGCTATCTAGATTGCATTACCTTTATTTACAATTCTCAAAACAAAGTACTTCCCGAAAAAGTAAAAGGTCATTCTACAAGAGCCATAGCAACCTCCTCTGCCTTTCGGACGAGATTAAAAAATTGATACCATTTGTGCTGCAGCAACATGGGCAAGACCTCATACCTTTATCACTCATTACAAATTGGATTTGGCCTCCAGGAACAGGGCCTGTTTTGGGTCCACTGTTCTGAATACCATAACGTTCCATGTGTGTTGTCCATCTCGCCTTCATTCTTACATCCCACCCTCCTTCCCCCTACCGTTGGCTCCTAGAGGACAGAGCAGTTACAATCGGAAATAAAGGTTCTCTGACCTTCTTCATTGTTTTATAAGTTTTGATAATAATTGGTATCTGGTGTTACATCAGCAAACAAGACTTGGGGAGCTTTCCTAGGGCATGATGGGATAGGGTTACAGCCACGAACTAGTGGAAGACCTCGAGCTTTTGTATAAGGCCGAGTCAGAACCAAGGATCGGTTCTGGACCCAACCAGTTAAAAATGAAGGCGAGATGGACAACACAAATGGAATGTTATAGTGAGTGCATAATTTTTTTTTTTTTCTTCATTTATAGATAGACCAGTCTTCTTTAATGCATTTATGCATAGACCAAATCTTCTTTAATGATTTATTTCATGTTTCACTTATTCTTTCATCCATTCTTTATTTCTAGTAATTAATATGATATAATCTGCATATGTATACATTATAGGTACTCAGTATGATATTCATCACTAACAAAAACATAATGCTACTAGCTGGACATCCTTGTCGTATTCCACATACTATTTTAATTTTTTCTGTTGTCCATCCATTCGCATTTATTTTAAAGTTATTCCTTTTACATGCCACTTGGATTATCTGTAATATTTTTCTGCTTGTATTCTATGTCTCTAAAATTTCCCATACAGAATCATATTTTATCAAATGCCATACTTAGATCTCCTATCATGATCTTTGCTTCTTCTTTTCTGTTTATATCATCATCTATTGCTTCTTTTATTAGCCATAATAAATCTTGACTTCCTTTTCTCTTTCTACCAAATATTGTTTGCTCAAATAACTTATCCATTTTATTTGTTAGCCTTTTAGTTATTATTCTTATAAACATTTTATAGTCTGTGTTATGTAGTACTATCGGTCTGTAGTTCCTTATATCATCTTTTTCTCCTTTTTTCAGGTTTATATTATATTATTGAAAGGAACAATTTTGAATGGCTTAAATATTGTAATTGCCATTCAGAGATTTTTTTTTTGTGAGATTGCGGTACAGTGAAGATTGGTAATTTTGCCCTTTCCTCACTGTAGTGCGATCTCTGAGTTGGTATATATAATTAGTGGGGGGGGGGTGAGGGGCACAGCCCCCCCCCCCCAAAAGTAATTTCGATGAATGGCAATTTTGATATTTAAGCCGTTTGAGATTCGTTCCTTTTGATAATATGATATAGACCCTTTTTTCTGTGGGAATATTATTACTCTGATACATATTTCATCTTCTAATTCTAGACATTCATTTAGTACTTCTATAAATATGACTTTTTGCCAGATTTCTATTTCATTATACATATGATATCCAGTACCATCTAATCCTGTCACTGTATTTAAATTAATGTCTTTTAATACTTAATTTAGCTCTTCTTCCCTTAACATTTTTCATGCTATTAATATTTAAAGCTAAAAAATCATCATTTAATAGAAATTAGTATATGTTTCTCATCCTTTTACCTTTTTTGCTTTATTTTGTAATTATACTTCCGAATTTTATTTTTCTTTCTTTCTTTCACTCTTTTTCTTTCCTCTCACTATCTGCCAAGTCACATATTCTTCTTTGCTTGTGTCTTCTTTTGGATTTATTTTTATATCGTGTGTCTCAATCTGCCCCTTGTTCTTTTCTTTTCTTTTTGTCCTTATTTACTTTTTGTATGTCTTCTTTTTTTTATAATTTGCACATTTTCTTCACATTCTAACCATGTATGCCCAGTGTTACATTTTTTACATTTCAAATCACATTGTTAGCCTCATGTCCAGTTTTAGCACATGTAAAACATGTTCGTTTATCACATCCACCAATCAAATGACCATCTTTTCCACATGAAAAAAAAATGTTTTAGGCTGTCCTCCATATTTCACAAAACTTTATTACCATGTACATTACTAACACTAGGAATATGTATCACATTATCTTTTTCCATTTTTAGTATAACCCCAGATTCCCATCCCCCAATCCATAAACCCCATTCATCATAAATTTTTGTTGTGTCCATAACATCTTCACATAAGTACAATCTTTAAGTCTTTTGCCTCAATTTCAGTTCTGAATTGCACCATAACTGTTTTTTGTTTCTCTATAGCACCACATACCCTGACCATGGATTATCGTTCATTTTTGTTCATATTTCTGTATAAAGTTTTCCATGGCCTGACCAGTCTCAAATATTATATCATAAAATGTCTCTTTATTGATAAGAATGAAGGCTCTTACCTCTTTTGCTGTAACACCCAATGGTGCAATAATGGAGTCCCAAACTTTATACCTGTCTAATCCTTTCTTTTTTCCTGCTTACTCGCACCATAAACTTTTTCCTTGTCTCCTTCCCCTCCTCGACCCTTCTTTCTTCCTCCTTCACTGTTTTGCATACAACCTCTTTCCTGCTGCTTTCTCAACAGCCTCTTCTTGTTGCATATTTCTCCATTGTCTTGCCCAAAGATGCTACAACTTCACTCTCTGAATCACTTTGATTTCTAAGTTCTTTTAAATAATCATCCCAAAACCTTTCGGACTAGAGAGTTGCAGTATTACACTCCTGTTGACTCTCCATCTCCCCCTTGAACAATTTCTTTTGAAAGAGGTCCTCCAAATCCATTATTTTTTCTGCTGCAATCTCTGATGCTCTCTATTGCTCCATTATCTCCTCCTCCTCCGTTACCGATGATTCCTCCAAAAATATTTTCCTTTCAATGAAGCATAGAACAAAATAAGTCTGAAGGTCTTTCAATGAATGTGGGTTAATGAATTTTTCTCTTCCTACTGAGGCAGAAATATATTTGCCTTTGTGCATGGCATTTTTCCACCTGAGTTGTATTGGTAGCTACACCCTTGACTTGTTACAGCATACCATACCAACACTTCATCTAAACCAGGGGTGGGCAAACTTTTTGATTCGTGGGCCACATTGAGTTCTAACATTTGACAAAGGGGCCGGAACAGGAGCAGATAGATGGCATGCTTTGAAAACATCACCTCATTGGGGGAAAAATACACATCTTGGGATATGGAGAAAACACCCATAGTAACACTTACAGATTGCTTTAATTTATAGCAAGACATAATGGGATGATGTTGAGACTATGTGGGACTAAATATTGCACAGTCATTTTTACATCACTGACAAATCAATACAACAAATCACTACAATGAATTCCCAATGAACAAAACTGGACTCCCAATGACCATGAAACCATTTAACAGATTTAACTTTCAGGCAGGTGAGCTGGACCACTAGGACTCACTTTCGGTCAAGCCTTAATTGCAATACAACTACTGAAACCCAGTGAATAAAACATAACAAAAATAATTAAAAGCATAAAAATACAAATCAGACATAAATGCACAAAACTGTATTAGGTACAGCATATAAAAATAGCTTAATACCTCTGTAAAACAAAAACATTAACACCAGTTACCTAGTAAATATTGTGAGAAGATTCATCTGGAAGAGAAGGATTCCAAGACCATTTTACCTCAGGTAACATTGCATGAGCATACACAATGGCTCCCTAAAAATGTTTTCATTCTATTTTTATATGAATACAGTATAGAATTTTAACAATGGCTTCTGAGGTGCACTCCAGTGACACTATGTCCAGGTCCTCTGGACCATATCAAACTAGATCACATTCTTTGGGGCATTTTAAATCAAAAGTAATATTAGGACGTATGGAAAATGCTGCACAGACAAGGAGGGGACTTATATATTCAAGTGCCTGCTTACATATTAATCCCTTGTGAACCAAACAGAACACAGTAATAACTGCTTCTTCTTACCTACTTAATAGTGTACTTTTAGGAGAGCTTAAATTAATAAGCTAGTAAATCATTTTACACGCAGATACATTTTCTGTCAGTGAAACTGGACATCTATTTAACTTCAGCAGGTTTTGAACAGTGATGCTGCAATCTATATACACACACACACACACACAGACACACACACAGAATCTTGTCAGCTTTCATAATTCACTTTCTCTCTCCAATCGCTCACACACACATACACTCTTCACCTTTCAAACCTGCATTCAATCACTTTCTCTCTCTGATCGCTCACACACACACACACACACACACACACACACACACACACTTCACCTTTCAAACCTGCATTCACTCACTTTCTCTCTCCAATCGCTCACACACACACACTCTTCACAATTCAAACCTGCATTCACTCACTTTCTCTCTCCGATCGCTCACACACACACACACACACACACACACACTTCACCTTTCAAACCTGCATTCATTCACTTTCTCTCTCCGATCGCTCACACACACACACACACACACACTTCACCTTTCAAACCTGCATTCACTCACTTTCTCTCTCCAATCGTTCACACACACACACACACACTCTTCACAATTCAAACCTGCATTCACTCACTTTCTCTCTCCGATCGCTCTCACACACACACACACACACACACACACACACACACACTTCACCTTTCAAACCTGCATTCACTCACTTTCTCTCTCCGATCATTCACACACACACACACACACACACACACACACACACACACACACACACACTTCACCTTTCAAACCTGCATTCAGTGATTCACTCACTTTCTCTTTCCTATCGCATACACACACGCACACTCTCTCTCTTACCCTGAGTAGTGCTCGGTGTCTTCTGTTCAATCCATCCTCATGTTGCTGCTGCTGCCATTAATCCTGGGCCCGGCTCCATTTCAGGGCTCCGTGAGCTCGCTATATCCCTGGCCCCTTTGCTGCTGCCATGAATCCGTTTCAGGGCTCGCTGAGTCAGCCTCTTCTGTTCCACATGTTGCATTCCCGCTGACTGTTAACTTAACCGCCAGCCAGCCGGAATGATGATGCGAGCTCCTTGAGCTCAATTCCGACTGGCTGGTAGCCTGACTGTGCTGACGTCATCGCGCATGTGATGACGTCAGCCCCGACAGCGTGAAAATTTTAAAAAAAGAAAAGAAAAATTGGAAATGAAGGGGTGCCAAGTTTGGCGGGCCGAATCAAAACGTTTAATGGGCCGCATGTGGCCCCCGGGCCGTAGTTTGCCCATGCCTGATCTAAACGATAGTACTTGAGCATGACAAATTAGTAGATTTTGTGTGTTGTAAACAATGACAGGGTTTGCAGGATTATGGCATTCACTGTTTCTTCATAGGGAATGGCGTTTCATTTTTAACAGCATTATAGTTCAGTTGTTACTCTATACCATGTATTATATACTTCAGTAGTATGATGCTTTTTTTTTTTTTTTTTTCTTCTTCCACGTCCTACATGCCCTACCAGTTAGTGCCTGTGCTCTAGCAATAAAAAGGAACCTAACCTTGAGCCACCACTGTATGACAAAGTCACTCACTTATGAACTGGTGTGTGTATATTTATGTGGTGGGTATGTATATATGGTTCTACTTTTGAATCTCAAAATACTGAAATATTGAATTTCAGTTTCCCAAGATGAAAATAATGAATGTCCACTGCAACAAAAAATTTAAAAAAAAAAGAACTTCACTATATTGAAAGTTCATAATACCAAAATTTTAGTATGCAACATTCTGCTTTTTAATGCACCCTCCACCACACAAACAAAAACACAAATGAGACCTTCCTCACTACACTACCAGAAATCAAAACAACACACAGACCAACAAAATCCAAATAATCAGTGTTTAAGCAAGGGGGGGCAAGCCCCTCTGTACCCCTTCTACTTATATATACCAACTCTGAGGTCATAGTACCATGCAGAAACACAACAAACCTACTGTTACATGCTGTACACTCCCATTGCACACTGTCAAACTTATACCAATGAGAAACACACACACTACACATGTACAGAAGTCACCAATTTCAACACACACACACACACATACACACTCTCTCTGTCTCTCACCTACCTGCCCCAACCTATGCCTACAATTTCTCAAAAAAATTAAAACAAAACACTTTTCTACCCAAAACCCTTAAACCCTACAAACCTAGCTGAATCTCCGAACATAACCACACACTGGCTACCATGTTTACAACCCAAAAACCGCTAAACCTTAATGGGACAGCATACTATGCAGAACAGACCGCACCACAACTACTTCGGATTCGGAAACCTAAGATTCGGAATTATGCAGTTTCGAAAAACTGCACTTTCGGTATTCTTGTCATAGGATTCTGAAATTCGATATTTCAGTATTTTGAGATTTGAAAGTAGAACCATAATGTATGTACATTGAATAGCACTGTTATAAATGAATAGCTTATTAGATGGCTAAAACAGTGACTGTAGAAGTAATTTTAGAGTACAAAAGTGGCAAGCATGAGGTTGCTGCAGATGTGGAGATTGTTCAAGTTTAAAGACTATTTTTTGGACACTCATTTACTGTACTTTCACATTGGTTTCCAAGTAGTATAGTTAATATTTAAGTAATGCGAAACTGGGTTGTGTGTACATTTGAGCATTGATTAAATCTGTCTGCTGCGAATCTAACAGCATTTATGTCTGGCCACTCATTAAGGATTTATTACTCAATCACACAATCTCACCTTTTGTGACCATAGATTAGCAGTACATTCCTGACTCCTGCCATTAATACTTCAGTTGCATTTGCTGACTTAGTTGGCTGTCCTGGACAGACCTCTATTTACAGAAGAGACCTAGGAATCTAATGCACATTGAAATGCTTCAGAATGGATATGTCCTGTTATAAAGTAAAATCAGCCACAGGATCAATACTGAGCAGCTGTAGCCACACGAAAACTATGGCAGAGAAGAGCAAATGAGGAATTTTAAGTGTCTTATTTTCTTTATATAGTAGTTAAATTACCATCAGTATGGAGCAGAGTGTACAGGTTTTAAAGCCCAGGTAATGTAGATTATAGCAGGAAAACAGGAGTGGATCCAGGTGAGTGTAAAGCACAGCAGATACAACTGAAACTTTGAACTTTTATAGTAGGACATATTGAAAGTGCAGTCATATCTGTCAACCTCTTAGCTCAAGAAATCTGGACAACAATGAGGAGGCAATATTGCTCTTGAAAGTGGCTGGGATAACATCTTTTGTGTTAGCATGCATTTTCTAAAGGTTATAAGGTCTGATACTCAAATGTCTGTGATTATTTTGTGACTTCAATCCACAGTGACTTGACAAAAAACGCAATTTTATGAAAAACAAGTCAAATTATGAGACAAAATTCTGGACAGCTCAGACCATACCTCTCAACCTCTTAGTACAAGAAATCTGGAGAAAGCTAAAAATAATGGAGAGACAAAGGCACAAAAAATAGGGGCAGATTTTAATTATTGCTCTTATAAGCTTAGAAAATTACTAGACTAACAGGATTTGTATTAGCATGCATCTTCTGAAGGATAAGAAGTCTAAAGCTCAAATGTCTGTCCTTGTTTTGTGAGTTCACTGCTCAATAATTTACCAGAAACCCACAGATTATATCAGGAACAGACCAAAAAATAAGAAAAAAATCTGGACATTCTGTGACAATCTGGTCAGTTAAGGCATATAGTTTAGAGGTACTTACAGAGTGGGGTTAATATTGCCTGCCTTTAAAAAAGAAGTTACATGGATTTCAACATTAAGAATGAGTAAAACTGTCAATATTGTGCCAGTAGACTGAAACCTTTTATGTGTAAAGGACTTCCTAAACGTTTATTTCTCATATGATATGCCTATGCATCATATTTATTGAAAAAGACTTGTGGAAATGTCAGTCATTGGCATAGGGTCTGAAATAAATGTTTTATATTTCAAAATAATAAAACTGCAATTGTAAAAAAAATATTCTTCACCATTTTAATATTTCATTAGTACAATTTTCTAAAAACTGCCACTAAATAATTTTGAAAACTTCTAGCAAAGTGAACCCAGGAATAAGATGGCATCTTCCCTCATTTCCTGCCTCACTTTATCAGCAAATTGCCTGTTTGTAGAAATGGATTTATTTCAATCAAATTATTAGTACTTCTCAAATCTTTGGCTTGCATTTAGGTATTATTTTTAGCAGTGGTATAATTTGTCACAAGAAATGCAGTTTCATCCATTGCATGCTGTTATTACTGTGTTTGTGAACTGTACATATTGTGAATGCTTGCTAGTAAACAGTCTTATAATTAAAGAACTTATTTCTGAACTACAAATTTTATTGACAACTTAATACTTAAGTACAGGCCATCTAGAACCATTTGAAGTGTTAGATTTACCACTGATTACATCGTCATATTGATCAGTGCTGTCATTTGGGATTGTACTGTAGCTTTTTTATGCTTTTAAATCCTGGATGATTTATTTCTTTCACTGTACGGAATTTCCTTTAAGTTTGATTTAGCTAGTTAGTTTTCAGGTCTTAGGTTGACACTAGTCTGGATATATACTTGCAGTTGTGAATGTAGTGGACAGATTCTGGAGACTACTCTGCTGTTAGTTTAGTGAAGGTACACAATATTCACCACTTGAAAACTAATAAACATGCACCTAGGCTGTATCTGCAGTAAGGCGTGCAGATAATTTGATAAGACCCATAAATTGAATGAAACATTTATGACTGCCTTGGCCCAGTGGTAGTACAGAGATAGTCCTTGGGTACAGTACATTTTCTATTACCAATCCATAGATCCAAGATGCACTTGAATGAGAACAGTGTTGAGTTTTGTTTTACTTGGATGGGGAATCTGTTCCAGAGCAGTGGCATCCTCTTTGAAATTCCTGTCCCTGCAAACATTTCTGTTCTATGTATACTTATCAGTGCAACAATTTTGACCCTTTGAATTAATGCCTTCTTACCTTATTTTGATACATTGCCAAATGGTACATATCAGGCAATTTAAGTCTCTTGTCTATTTATATGTTGATTTTGTGTATCTGTTAGATGTATCTTTGCTGGGTAAGTAGATTATTTGTACAACAGTAAAGACAGAAAAATGAGTAAATCCACCAGATGATAGCCAATCAAATATGACACAAATCCAAAAACACATGTATGGAAACATTAAGAGAGACTTTAATTAAGAAACAGGAGATTTTGCATTCAAAATAACACTTTTTTAAATTACACAGCACACATCCACACAGTGTGGTTTTAAAAGTTTATAGAATAGTCACATAATCAAACCAATTAAGTGTATAATCAAATAATTAAACACATTTCAGTGAGTTAACTTCTTCCTAACTAATTTTGATTTAAGACTGTAACTTTAGTTCAAACCAGATGAACAAGTCAAATTTAGTTAAGTCATCCAATCAGATCCACAACTTTCAGTGATATTTTTAATATTCCCTCCCCTAGGATTTTCAAATAAAACTTAAAACATCATAATTTTTTTTTTTCAACTATGCAGTATACATATGCTTAAATAAGGCATTATGTATACCACATTTATATATATATATATATATATATATATATATATATATAAATATGTGTGTGTGTATGTGTGTGTATATATATATATATATATATATATATACATACCATGTAGATGTTCATGTACGTGATCTGTCAATTTTGCCTTTATAAAACACATTACATTTGCTGCATACTGCAGTATAAACTGAATGTTTCATACTGCAATTGGCAAAAGTAGTGAAGATAGCACTTTTTCGTAGCTGGGTGTTTAACACATCTGTTTTCAATATATATTTACAATAATTGCATTTATTGCATTTAAAAGTCCCTTGTTTATTAAATCTAGGCATGCTGTAAAAATTCGACTTATAGCAAAGCAAGCTGGACTTATTCCTGAATGCAAAAGGTGGCTTATATCCTATAAAAATTCTAGCTTGATCATTGGCTGATGCATCTGCCAGTAACATCTAATAGTGTCACAAACTCTGGTAACATTACTAGCATACATAAGGGGAAAATTACTTATTTATCTTCTTATTCTGTGGACCAGTGTTTCCATAGTCACATCTTTTTTTGAAAAGAATAATATGTTCCTTACAAGAAAAATAGTTTAGCTTGATTGTCCCTGTTCTCCTTACGTTCTTCAATAGATTTATTCATTTCTGAATCCCAATATCCTCTATGTATAAAATCTTGTTTCAGTGGAGTGTATGATGCATACACTCGTCACCACTAGTGAAACAAGCTGTCCTTAACATCTGACCTTTCAAAGTATTTCAGTAAACAAATGTTAAGGTGCATGCTCTTCCTATAAAGCAAATTCATCTTCAGTAGAAGCGAATTTTAACTAAAAGGTTAATTGATCAGTTGCAAACTGAGTTTCTTTATAATCTTTAGAGTTATCGTCTGTATGTAGCGCAGATAAACATGAAGTTAATGACACTATTAGAATAAACTGCAGGTCTAGGAGGAGCGAAGTATTACTTTGTGGATGAACAGTTTCTGTAGTTATTAATTTTTTTTTTTATTTACAGTGCATTTGTATCCTGTATACTAAACTAATAATTGTGTCTGCAGCTGAAGACACTTACAAGTAGTGTATCCTAGTAATGGTATAAAAAAAGGACAGAAAAATGACTCAGATATACATGCAGAACTGTTAAATGGGGTCTAGATTACATCATCAAAAAAGAACTTACTCGAAATGGATTTAATATCGAAAGTCACTTCATCAAGCTTTTGATAGTGAGATTGTGGTACAGTGAAGATTGGAAAATGTGCCCTTTCCCCACTGTAGTGCGATCTCAGTTGGTAAGTCCCCCACAAGACCAAATTCGATTAAGTGAATTTTGATATTAAATCCAGTTCGAGTAAGTTAATTTTCAGTTATGTAATATAGACTAGTTAAATGATACCTCTCATAGTACAATAAAAGTTATGGCAGTTCTAAGTGTATCGGGGTGCTATTAAACTAGTATTGATCATGGGAGAATTGTTTACGTTTGTGATAATAATGGTTGGGAGTCTTAACTCCTATGTTGAGGAGTCCTGTGCTTAAATTCTAACTAGCTGACCAGAGTTCACTCATGGGTCTTTACCACAACTCAGCTCAACAGGTCATAGCACAGATTTTTCTGAAGCAGCTAATAAGAAAAGGCGAGTCAGAAATACCTTACTTTAGTTTTTATGTTGACTTTCCTTAATACATCACTATGTTGTATAACAGTGCATACATCTAATTGGTCATTTCTATTTTGCCGTGTAGTTTATTTTTTTGTTTTTTAAGATTTTCCATGACAAGTGCACCATAAAGTGCATTGGGTAAGAGGAACAACTGAAATTTAACATGTCAAATTTTAGTAGTGATTTTACCCTGTGCAGTACTTATAACTTACATTTTAAACCTTTGATGGTTTGTTTCATTTGTGCATGAAAAACTATTATTTGTTTTTTCGGTGTATTTCCAGCATTGTAGAAATTCAGTTATTAGAGATATTGAAGGGATATGCCTTCACTTTTTTTTTTTTTTTTTTTTTTTGCTTTCTTCCTGTTTTCCCGTTGTTGGTCTTTTTATGTTCATAAAATAATGTATATACTGGCAAGAAAAATGTACACATATATTTTTGAAATTATTTCTTGAGAGTCACAGTATTTAGTTTGGTATATGACGACAATAAATTAATCAGCATACAGGCTTAGCTGCAGTTTGTATATTGATCTGTATTATTTGTGAATAAAGCTAAAAGCATGGATCCTATACTTGACTTTGAGCACACCTGTGATTGTGAAGTAAAGATCTGGGACAAGTTTCCATCATTCGGGTAAATTAATGCATTTTGATAAGCGGTTATACCATTCCAGTTTTGTTTAGGTTAGTCTAGTAGTATGTTTGATTCAGTTGATTGAACACTTTTCAGAAGAAAATAGCCACTACATCTAGTCCTTTATTCCAACAAGAAATAATATAGGCAATTAGCTTTGTTGCTATATGAGCACTGTACCCTGCCCTGTAGGTATGCTGAGTGATATATTTTAATAATAATTAATACCCAGGATTAGTGCAGATAGACAATTTAATGTATGCAAATTTAAATAAGTATCTCGTATGTATAATGTGGCAAATGCAGAGGAGAGTAAATTGCCGGGTAATCTTGCAGACAGATAGTAGCACACCAAAGGCTATTCTTTAGTGATGAAATGACTTAGATTGTGAGTAGAAAAATATTACTGATTATATTGTATCAATATTCAGTACTGGGAATTACCTGCTAAGACAACAGGAGCCAGACAGTAATGCATCAACGATTTATTTCAATGGAAATGTAACATATATATTATTTGCCACTGGCAAAAGATTCTAGCTTCTATTATATGAAACATGCAGTACTGGGAATTACCTGGTAAATGCAAAGTGAGGATATTATCACTAACTGTGAATAAATAGTATAACCCATGTGTATGCATATGAGAAAAGTATTCAGTTTTTATAGGAACTGTTCATAGGTTCATAGGATGGTACTAGGCTATCGGCCCTAGGGCCTATGCAAGCCTAGCCATAACAATTCCCTGGATATTTCTTCCCACAATATTTACTTCTCCAGGCCCCTGTCTAGCCTGACATGATCCTCAGGGTGAATTTCCTATCTCCCATCCAATCATCAAGGTTCCTTTTGAAGAGGCCAATGAGGCGCTCTGCTTGATATGTATGGGCAGTCTATTCCAGAGTATGGGGAGTCTCTGGGTCAGGAACCTATCCCTCCAGCATGTTTTGTTCATTGTGATGACAAGGTTTAGATCTCTGGAGCGTGTGGCTCTGAGGGATTGGGATTTCTTTAAGTGGAGCATGTCCAACAGCTCAGGGTTTGACATGGCCTTGTATGTTACGCAGAGGTCACCTCTGAGTAGACGATATGCCACAGAGTATAGCTGGAGTTCTTTTAGACGGTCAGTATATGGCATCTGCTTTAGGCCTGTGATTCTTTTAGTGAGGTATTTCTGTGGCCTTTCCAGCTGTTGCAGATGTCTTGTGAGGTACATACCAAACTGGGCATTATACTCTATAATGGGTCTAATAAGGGATGAGTACAGTGGGACAATGACCTCCTTTTTTCTGGATGAAAAGCCCTTAGTGATGAGGTGTGCCACATAGAACGATTTCCTGACTGTTGTGGCAATGTGGTTATCGAAAGTGAGACCACTGTCCACCTGTGTCCCTAAGTCTCTCATCACACTTTCGATGTTTAGTGTCCTGCCGCCTATGTGGTAATTCATGGGTACATGTTTTTTTCCAAAGGGGATAACTATACATTTCTTGGCATTAAGCTTGATCCCATGGCTCTGGCACCAAGCATCTGTTTCTGTAAGGCCCTTTTGTAGAATATCCACATCATTTGGGGATTCAGTAATGGCTCCCAGTTTGCAGTCATCTGCAAACTTTGTTAGCCAGAGTCCCTTAGTGTTGGCCTGTACTTCAGAGAAGTAGATGCCAAACAAGAGTGGTCCCAGGACTGAACCCTGAGGTACTCCACTTGTCACTTGTCACTTGTCTGGAGCTGGATTTGGAGTTGGCTACTTTTACTGTCTGGGTTCTGTCAGTAAGCCAGTTAGCAACCCATCGAGTGACGTAGGGATTTATACCCAGCTTAGTAAGTTTATCTATGATTCCAGAGTGGGAGGATGGTGTCAAAGGCCTTGGCGAGGTCCAGATAGGCTGCGTGGACTGCCTTACCCTCGTCCACAGCTCTGGAGACTGATTCGAAGAAGTCAATCAGATTCAGGAGACAATATCGGCCCTTCACAAACCCAAACTGGGTGGGTCCAGTGTTTGAAGGTTGCCCATGTCTTTGTTTATAAGTTCCATGATAATGCGTTCCATTCCCTTGCAAATCAGGCTTGTCAGACTGATGGGAGGGTAGTTCCCGGGATCCAAGTTGGATCCTCCCTTGTGGAGCGGGATAATTGTAGCTGTGCGCCACTCAGTGGGCATGAAGCTTGGGGTGAGGCTATGATTAAACATGACACTTAGGTGAGGTGCCAGTTCATTTTGTAGTTCATGTAGTACACAGCCTGGGATGTCATCTGGTCCCATGGATGCTGTATTCTTAGCTTTGGAGAGAGCGGTTTCTACCTGTGTGGCTGTGATTATCGGAATTTGGCAGCCTTTTGGTATTGAGATGGGCCCTTTAGGGGGTGAGGGGGGGTGAAGTTGGCACTAAATCGATCTTCCAGGATACTGGCAATGTCCTTGGGATCAGTATATTTAATGCCATTCTGTTGTAACTCAGAGCAGATCTGAGCATTGCCAATTAGATTCTTGACATAACTATAGAATGCCTTGTGGTTATCTTTGGAATCTTTGGCAATTTTATTTTCGTAATCAACTTTTGAGGATTTTATGAGGGATCTCAGCTTCTTACTGAGGCTGGTGAGGGAGTTTTTTGCATCCTAGGATTTTCCTCTTTTTTGCAACAGTTTCTTCCTTCTGTTGTATAATTTGTTTATAGCAGGGGACCACCAGATTGGCTTCCTTTTTTTGGAGAAGAGCATCTTGGTTCTATTTGGGATGGCACGATTCATGCACGAGTGGATGTGTTTGTACAGTGCCTTAGTGTAGGATTCTGCAGTCAAACTTCCAGATCCCGTCTGCGTGGGTGTTGTGAATTTGTCACTTCTGACTTCAATAGCTTGAAGTTGGCTTTGAAGAAGTTTTTTAAGGAAGTTTCCTTACTGGGGGGTGGGGGTGGGATGTGGATGTCAAGGGTGATTTGCTTATGGTCAGACCTGACCAATGAGGGATTTAGACCTGTCAATGAGAAGGTGAATGGCTTTATAGGTTTGTCATATAGTCAAAATACAGAAATGGTGGTGGCAGTAAATTCATATGCTACAGTCATTGAGTAACTGCAGTCCTGGTTGGAGGATCTTTGGGACCGGATATTTATGCACTCAGAGATACAAATGCTAACAGATTAGGAGGGCAGAGCCCATCAGAAATAATAATCTTATTGCTGGAGTTCCCAAAAAAGTGGAAAGATGTGATTGGGTAACATATATTCAGAGTAAATTAGCTGAAAGGACAGGATTGCATGCGACTCAAATTAAAATAAAATGGACTCATAGAATGCTGATGCCTAGCAGAACGGTGGCTGATGAAATGCCTAGGCCTGAGATTTGAGTGTTTTAAGATAAAAAATCTGTTGCTGACTTGTGGTACCTAGCAAAGTTTATCAAACTGGAACAAAACTATGTTTTTTTTTATGAGAAGTGTTTTGTTAGCTGGGTTCCAAATTGGCTCACTAAACATGCACATGCTATAAAAGTGGGGTGACTCCACCTCAACCAGTAGACCTGTCACCAGTGGGGTTCCACAAGGGTCAATACTGGGCCTCCTTTTGTTTGGTATTTACTTTACAGAAGTTCAGCCCAAAACAAAGGGGATGTGGGTGACCAAGTTTGCTGACGACTGCAAACTTGTCTCAATTGTTGATTCCTCAAATGGTATCAGTGTACTCCAATTGTGGCTCAGACCAGTGATTGGTGCCAAAGCCATGGACTCAAACTAAATGCAAAAAAATCCATCATCCTCTTCAGTAAAAGCAATGTCCCTACTAACTATCAAATAAACAACAATACCTCAAGTACGAACACTGAAGTGAGGGATTTGGGCACACAAGTAGACTGTGACCTAAACTTTGACCACCATGTGTCTGCTGTAGTAAGAAAGGCATTCTACGTAGCACATTTGATTAGCAAAGGCATAGCCTCAAGAGCAAAAGAGGTTATAACCCTCCTATACTCATCCCTTATCAGACCCACAATTGAGTATAGCACCCCCTTTGGTATGTACCGTACCAGACACTTGCAGCAACTGGAGAGACCCCAGAGATTTTTAACTAAGAAGATCCATGGTCTTCAGCTCATGCCTTACAGAAACAAACTGAAGTCTTTGTCACTGTACTCAGTAGCATATAGGCTGCTTAGGGGCGACTTGTGCTGGCTTACAGAGCAATCTCTGACCTGGTCAGTTACAGTAATACCATGTCTTTTGGAATTAGGCGTTTCATTTTCAGTATTTAGCATCACCCATGGTGTGTTTTCTAAAAGGATGCAAGACTTTTCATGACTTTTAACAGGACTTAAATCTGAATCTCAAATGGTGATAGTATGAGAATAGATACTGTTGAAAGCCTCATGTGTGCAGTTGACTAACTCAGATGACTTAGCAGGGAACCAGTTAAGGGCACTTTGGAGATCATTGCATCAGGGGCCATTTCCCAATATTCTGTTCAGGGCCTGCACAGTGGCAGAAGCAGCTGAAAATAGTTGGTCAACAGAAAGGGTGACAAAGAAGGTTGTTCATTGGGTAAAGTGTGTGCGCTTATGGGTACACCTCAGTGATGTGATCATATGAAAACATGGACGTGTCTTTTGCATTAAGATGATTTTCGTTCATATAACTAAATGTGGCTAAGCTTATTCCAAAGTTTAAAATTTGTGTTTATTCATGAGTATCTGCTGTAGTAATGAGGGGAGCAATACTGCCGGCAAGACTTGTATTTTGTTTATTATAAATGCTTTAAGTGGTTTTAGACACATGACATGCATTTATAAAGGACACAAAGCAATCATATTAGGAGACTGCCTTCTCATATTTGGACAATCCAGTGGAAGAATTTGGACTCTGATATTTTAAGTGTGTCAGTAATCTAGCCATTCTTCAGTGTACACAACAAAGTAATCATTGAACAGTAGGGATTTGCTTTGCTGGTTTTGGTTTACAAGCTTTTGGAAACAACCCAGGATACTGTTTTTTTTAATTTGTTTTAAACAGGGCAAGCACGAGGTTGTCTGTAATACTAGGCAAAGTAGAAACAATCTGAAAAAGGTGTTTAAAATGTTCCTAAGTTGTAAATGTGTGGTCATGTGGCATATTATTAAAAGTATAAGTGAAAGGCATGTGATTATTTTAAAGATACAGATGAACTTTATTTCTTTCAATGTTAAAGACATGGCAATGGCTTCAAGAGGTTACACCCCCTAACAAAACTGAGCCTTATATTAGGAAAATAAAATCATTTATTCAGTTGTTGTTACAATATCTTTACAAGAGTAATGTTTTACTTTGACTCCTCTTCTATAGTGTAACCAGCTTCCTTGTTTACTATTTCTTTGTACTCACTTTTCTTGGATTGGGCCTGAATACAGTCCATCTGGATCAGTGCTTTTCCCAAGTCAACAATATATTAAAGTGCAGCAATTTAAAAATATCCATAAAATACACAAGCAGTAAAACCCAACGGGGTTGGTGTTTTCAGGGAAATACTGGCCGCTCTGGGGTGGTGGTGTAAGCTAATCCATTGCAGCGCTATTGCAGTTGTACCACCTTTGGGACAGTCTGTACCTGTGCTTCACAACCTGCAGACATTGAAAATGGGAACATCCAGCTAAAATGTTTAGCATAAAATGTGATTAAATAGTATACAAGTCCATTTGAAATATGGGATACTATTCAGAAACACACATTTAAAAAACAAAGAGTGCAAAACTGATGGAAAAAATTAAGTACATCATCGCAAAGACAGTATAAAATCTATGGACTTTAATAAACTGTATCACAAAATCTTACTGCGCAAGACATTTATTTTTACTTCAGAAAACTATATAAAGAAATCTTACATATTCACAGACACAGGACCTTCCTGGGCATGCTTTTTTGCATACACCTTTTTGTCACTAAGTATTATATTAAGCTTATTAACACTGGCATTCAAGCCTTTTGTTAAAATGTCATATCTACTTGTCCATAAGTATTTGCAGTTGAATCCAACAGCCAACAGTTTGTCAGCTTTAATCAGAATAATCACCTGTTTAACAAATCCCCACAGTCTGTCGATCACAGTAGTAAAACAGCTGTAGCTGCATTTTGCTATGTGCAATGTTTATAGATGTTTGTAACAAACATATATATATTACTATCGGTGTAATATACTCCTCTTGATCATAGCACAGTCAAACATCAGTGGTATATCCAGTCAGAGACTGGTTGTTCTGGGGACAGCGATAGGGATTATGAGTATAAAGGCTGACATAAATTCCAGAAATAAAATGATCACATATTTTATTTCTAAACATTTTTATGACTAGAAAGTAATTTTGAATGCAGATTATATGAAATTATAGTTGTGATATTTTATGACAAAATGACAACCCAGTTTCTGTTTACACTTTGAGTTATAATATTTCTAAAGCAAACATATGCCAATTTTCATCAATTAAAATGACAACCTGCATATGTTCATTACTCATTTCATGACAAATATTCACATTGTTATGCCTACTGTGAATATTTTTTTTCTCATACAGCAGATAGAAAAAGCATTAAAACAATAAATATAACCTAGGATTGTAACACCAACACCACAGCCTGTATTTATTTTTGCTAAAAGTGATGTTTTTCAGCGGATCCCTATCAGTTGATTGAGTTTTCAGAAACTCGAAATTCATATGGTTGAGACCATATGATCGAGTTTTTGAAAACTCGAAGCTTTGGAATGGAGATTGTGGTATACAGTGATGATCAGGAAACTTACCCTTTTCTTCACTGTAGTGCGATCTGGTAGTTGGTATATAATTTGAGGGGGGGGGGGTGTTTTTTTTTTTTTTTTATCAAGTTTTTGGAAACTCCATCATATGGTCTCATCCGAATGAATTAATAGTTTCTGAGAAATCAGTCATCAGACATACATCCTTTCCAGCATATGATACATTCAAACAGAATAATATCACTAAGAATTGTTACCCAGAAGTTTAGTAATGCAGATATTTGGTTAACATTGTATCTAGAGTATGCCCTAAACACATTTTATAAGTGAATATCTAAATATGCTGCCCAAAAATTTTTCCAGTGTCACAGAGAAAATGTCAAACTGCTGTAGCTAAATAGCTCTGTATTAGTAGGAACCACCAGTAGTCACAGTGGGATATTTAACTCATTCCATCCAGGTACATCTGCAGTTAACTCCTGTTGACGCATCTAGGGGTCAAATATTACTTGTTCAAATTTGCATCAGTAATTCCAAAAGCATGCAATGTATACGGTTTTAAAATATTTCATCTTAAAGCTTACATAATGGCAAACTGAACTGCATTAATATTTGACCTCTGTCTAGCACAGGTAAATAGATATTAACTGTTATATTCATGATATTAATTTATATAGATATAATTTTCACATTTTTCTAAATATCTTAACAGCCAAGTAAGATAGACAGAACTACTTGGCCTCATACAAAAGCTCTCAGCCAGATGATTAAAATGCTTCTGACAGTATGTGTGTAACTTGAGTGGATGCTGAGATATTGTAAGTTGTTTACAAAGTATTATAAAGGTATTAGGTTACTGTGTTTACTGTGACTTATAAAATTCAGTGTAAGCCCAAGAACCTAAAGAATACTACCACTATAAAAATTGTTTGTGCTGAAGAGTTTGCCATTTATACTTTTTTCATAACCCCTATAGTTCCAGAGATATGAACGTTTGTTTGAAATGTGGGGAGATAATTTGATTCTGTCAAAAGGCTGAGGCTCTGCCCATTGGAAGTTACAGTGCAAACTTCGTGAGCTCTTTTGGAGTGAATGTGTTAATATGACAGCTGTCAAGCTCAATTGTATTTGGCTTTTGTAAGGAAGGGTCTAATTTTAATTCTAGGTGAAGAATGCAATTTATGACCAAAACACATCTTCACAGCTTTGGCATTGCATCAGAAGTAAAAAAAAATGTGTATATTTCTCCAGTGTGACAACAATTTTCAGTAGAAAGTTGCCACTTGCATAAAAAAAATCTTCCTCCTTAAAAGATGAAAACTCCCCAGCTAATATCTGTGCTTGAGTGTGTAGTTCTAAAAGGAAGAATGACAAATGCAGTATAAACCTGAGGAACCAAGTATAACTTCCTTATGTCAAAGGGTGACTTAAATGCTGCCTTCTGTATACGCATGCATATATATGCACTTCAGATGTGACTATCAAGGTAAAGTATGTTTTATTTTTGTATAGCATGGTTTTATCATTCCTACTCATGATAGGGAAGATGGTATCTGAACTTCCATTTTATCAGAAGCAGTGGTGCAGAGGTCAGCATTATCGCCTCACAGCAAGAGGTTCTCTGGTTCAGTTCTCGTAGGGGGTGCCTTCTGTGTGGAGTCTGCAGGTCCTCTCTGCATTCACATGGGTTTCCTCTAGGTTATCCAGTTTCGTCCTACACTCCAAAGACATGGGTCTGGAGCGTTTCTTCTCAGTCCTCTGCTGAAAATGGGCTCTGCCCCAGTTGGACTTTCCTGGTAAACAAATGTTAAATAAATAAGTAAAATATCTCTCTGAATTTTTCCAAAAATGTCACATTTTGTGTTACTTGAAGGGTGCCATCACTGCATAATAATTCCCATACGTACAAAGGCAAAATGGCATGTCCAGACTTGGCATTGCTCTGTTTGTTAATCTTTAGCAGTGAAAGGGCTCTCTTTGGTGATGCAAGTGTCTGAGCAACCTGGTATAAATCCTTTAACATTTATTAGGATATGCCAGAGGGTGACTGTGAAACTGCCAGTTATACAAAGGTATACATAACCATTAAACAGTGACATTTTACTACGTTGCTCTTAATTTGATATCCAATGGGAAAATATATCACTACTTTTCAAGGTTGTGAATGTAGTGCATGTATAGTGTGTCTATACTGAATTGTAAGGATACTGGAGGTAAAAAAAAAAAAGTTGACTATTTCTCAATAATATCAGAAAATGGTCAAGGCAAGTAAATTATGCTGAATAAACATTCTTATGTGTAAGGTACTATTTTTAGATGCAGTGTATCCTTAAATATCCAAATATTATTCCATAAAGTGTTTACTAAGAACTGACAGGTGATTTAGATATTGCCTCCTGTATACATGCTCCAGATGTAGAGTTGGTCAACCACATCAGAGTGATAGTCTGCCCTAGTGTAGTTCTGCTTTTTTCTAAGGGATGATTGATGACTTATTTTAATGGTTGAAAATGCATCATATTTTACAGAACTTATCTGTTTTGAGCTGGCATTACATCAGAAGTAAAAAAAAGTCTGTATTTGATGCACTGAAAGTAGGCTAATATCAGTTATAATCAGCTGTAAAGTCAATTGTACTATGTCAAGACTGCTTGCATATGTTCTGATGCTTAAATTGTTTTACAAAGATATCTGTTGCTGATTGTGTTACTATATGACAATTTTCCTAGACAGTTTCAGAAATGCTGTGATGTTATGTAGTCCAATCTTGCCTACATTCTTACCCATTGGCTCAGAGCCGAATGTCGGCTCCGACTCGGCCAACTTTTTTTTAGCTCGAAGTCTTCCTATTGGCTGGGCTAAGATGGTATCCCATGCTGCACTGCCTCTATCCCATCTCGCTTGCCGCTTGTGTAGCTTGGACGTGGTCTCGCTCTTGGCTGTGGCTAAGTACCCTTTTTCTTTATCAGAGAAGTTTTTTGCAAAAAAAAAAAAAAAGCTATTTTAAGAGCTATTGTGTGTGTTCTTGTCTTGTCTTGTGGAAAAGTTGTGTTTTTGATCATTTTTTTCTGTGGTATCCCACTAGCTGTTGCCAACGGGCTAGGCCCATTTCAGTTAGAGGACCTAGTCTGTCCCCTTGCTTTCCTTGTGTCATAAAAGTTTACCGGGACTAAAACCATTTAAATTAGAGGCATTAGTCCTTCCCCTCTTGTGTTTGTGTCTAAGGATCATTTAACTTAGAGATCTTATGGTACTCTGTTTGTTGTAGGCTTTTTCCCGCCTTGTGACTGTTGGACCGTTGTTCCATTTATTCAGTGGTTCATTGTTGTTTGTTAACTATGTCCACAGATACTAAGGAGCACAAGCCCTCAGGCTTCAAGAAATGCTCTAGGTGCAGTTATAAAATGTCCATTACCAATGGACACTCTGTCTGTGTGTATTGTCTGGGAGCGATTTATCTCCAGGAGTCATGCACTTTCTGTCATACCTTTAGTCCGCGAGTTCTTCAGGAAAGGAAGAATAAATTGATTTTGAAGGGACTTCTGAAACCCTCCTTCGAAGAGGGTCTGGAGAGTGCTTCCCGCTCTAAGGCAAAATCCTCTAAAACAAAAAAGAGATCTCTGGCTCCATCAGTCTCCTCGGAGCCACTGGAGAAAATAGCAAAGTCTACTTCGACATCCTCGGCTCTATTGTCCTCGGGGCCGCAGGAAGTGTCAGTTGTTATGGAACCTGCTTCGGCTCCAATCTTCTTGGAACCTATTAGGAGACGATTGCCTAGCATTAGGCCAGTATCCCCTCCTCGCAGGTCCCCTTCAGAGAGGAGGTTTCGATCTCCTTCTCTATTCTCCAAATCTTCCAGGACCTTATCAGATGTGGATGTCGACAGAGTGGTGCAGAGACTCCTTCAGTCACCGGTTCTTGCAAAATTGTTCTCGGCTCCGACCCAGCCGGCCCCTCAACCTGCTTCGATACTTCCTCCTCCGAGCACCTCAGCTTTCGGAGCTGGAGTGCTCGGCTCCATGTGATGCCCCTAGGTTGGTTCCGACAGCCCCTCCTGGCTTATCGGTGCCGATATCAGTTCCAACCCCATCGGCGCCATCCACGGGGTTCAAGACTCAGGATTCTTCGGTTGGACCCGAGGGAGAGGCTTCGGGACACCTCTCGGCTCCTAGTCTCCCTCTTGGTGCTTCGGCGCGGGGAAGTCTGACTCCTGTCTTGGCTATGGAGGCTGGTCATTCTTCTGACTTGGGAGGACCAGCCTTCAAGGCCATGCAGAGCACGCTGGCCAGGTCGTCAGCAGCATCATGCGGGTCGGTCATTCTGTCCCCTACTACACCGGTGCAGGTCTCTGATCGCCATCTATCTCTAGACAGTGGAGCCCCAAGGCCTCAGGGTAACCCCATGAGTGGTCCCCACATTTCTGAAGGCCCCTCAGAGTTTTTGCCTGAGGAGCCACCCAGAAAAAAGACATACAAGAGGAAGCACATAGATTCCCAGGATGAGTCTCTTACATCAGACACCGACCACGAGGAATCGGAGGGGTCCCCTAAGTCATCCTCTGAGGATGTTTCTTTCTCTGACATCCTAGAGATTTTGAAACAAAGAGGTGACTGGCCATCCAAAGCCCCCTCCGAGGAGGAGTCTGTCTTCCTGAAGGCCTTTGGTGCTCAGCCCTCTGCCTCCTGGGTATCTCCACCGTTCGACGAGCTTCTGGATTTGGTTTGTCGAAGGGTGTGGGTATCCCCTGACTCTGTGGAACCATTCCCCAGGAGACCCAATAAATTTTTGTCTGCTCCTTCTGATGAGGAATTTCTGTCCAAGAGAGTCCCTGTGGATGCCATGGTGGTGGTTGCTGCCACCCAGAAGGAATTAGCTGAGACTTATACCACCCTCCATCCCCCTAACAAGGAGTCTAGGACTATGGACCAGTACAGGAAGCACACATTTTTTTCAGCGACCTTTACCTTACGGTCACTGAATTACTTATCACACTTTACATGGCTCCAGAGAGATCTTCTCAAGGAGCTTGGAGATACTCTCACGGGTAATGTGTCTGAGGCGGTGACCCAGACGGTCAACGCTCAGATGTCTACCCTCAATTCTCAATGCTCAGATGTCTACCCTCAATTCCATTGCAAATTCCTCCATGAGGCTAATCTCCTATGCAGCTGAGGGAGTGAGTAGGGCAGCAAGTTCAGGAGTTGCTCTTAGGAGACAGGCCTGGATGTGCCTTTGTCATTTCGCGGAGGCCTTCAAGTCTTCATTCACTGACGCCCCTTTTGATAGTTCCTCTTTGTTCGGAACAAAGGTGAAAGACACTCTCACTATGTGCGAGCAGGAGGGAAAAACTCTGTCTCCCGTAGGAATCCATTTTTCCCTTCCCTCTAGGCCTTATCCCAAGGCTGAGAGGGGTGGCAAAATGTGGTTCAAGAAATCACAAAGGTTTTTTCCTGGTGCACAAGGTGAGCCCCCCTCCAAAGGCAGGGGAGGGGGTGGTCATTCAGGGAGATGCCGCCCTAGGGGCAGAGTAGGCCTCCGCAACTCAGGAGACTGCGATTACTTTTGTGGTTCTCCCTACTGCCACTCCTGATGGGAGGCCCAACTGTGCATTTCCGGAGCCAGTTGGAGGTCGAATCTCATTATACCTGGAGGTCTGGCAAGACAACACCCAGGACCAATGGGTTCTACGAATAATTTCCGGAGGATATGTCATCCCCTTCTCATCAAATCCCCCTCCAATTAAGAAAATCCCGGATGTTCCACCCACTCAAAAGGATTACGCAGCTTCAGAAGTTTCAAAGCTGCTAGGAAAAGGAGCCATCCAACATGTCCCCTCAGACCGGATCGGATTAAGGACTGACTCCAGATTCTTTTTGGTGCCGAAAAGGACAGCGGACCTGAGACCCATATTGGATCTCAGTCAATTGAACACCCATGTGCAAACATCCAAGTTCCGAATGGTCACATTGCAGTCTATTCTCCCATTGTTGGGAAAAGAAGTGTGGATGTGCTCCATCAACTTCAGGGATGCTTACTACCACATAAAGATGGACAGGGCATCCAGAAGTCACCTACACTTCTGGCTAGGAGCCAGTCATTTTCAGTTTCGAGCCCTGCCCTTTGGTCTCACCACAGCCCCCAGGGTGTTCACCAAATGCATGGCAGTGGTGACTGCTCACTTGAGACATCAGGGATTAAAAGTGTTTCCATATCTGGATGACTGGCTCCTTACTGCCACCACCAGGCATCTACTATTTCAGACCAGGGATGCTGCTATCAACCTATGCCAGCAGTTGGGCATCACATTGAACTGGGAAAAATCTGCCTTGTTGCCCTCACAGCATGTCACTTTTATAGGCGCTGAACTAGACACCGTCCTCATGCGGGCGTTTCTACCACACGAAAGAATCAGAGTCCTACAACAACAGGTTTACACCTTGCTCCCTCTGAGAAGAGTGAAGGCAAGATGGGTCCTCCAACTGTTGGGGACAATGGCTGCTACAATTATGTTAGTCCCTCTGGCAAGGTTACATATGAGGCTCCTTTAATGGCTACTCTTTGCCCAGTGGTCTCTTCAATGTCTTCCACTTTCTCACCCTATTCTACTCACAGACAGGTGCAAACAGGATCTCAGTTGGTGGCTTTGCACCAACAACCTGAATGCAAGAAAGCCCTTCATTCCTGCACCCTCGGTTGCCACGGTGACCACGGATGCCTCCCAGGTGGGGTGGGGGGGCATTATCTAGGCAGGACAGTCCAAGGCACGTGGCAAGAGCACGAGATGCATCTGCATATCAATGTCCTGGAGATGAGAGCTGTGCTACTAGCGTTGCAAGCACTTCAGAGTTTTCTTTCTCTCAGGACTATTGCAATCCACTCAGACAATATGTCAGTGATGTGGTATCTGAACAAGCAGGGAAGAACCAAGTCTTATCCCCTTTGTAGAGGCCATGCGAGTGTGGCAGTGGGCAGTGTCTTCCCAACGTTTTCTGGTGGCAATGCATATTCCAGGGAAGTCCAATGTGATCGCAGACAGGCTAAGCAGAGCTATTCTGATGCCTTACGAGTGGTCCCTGAACTGTCAAGTTGCGGAACAGATCTTCTGCAGGTGGGGTCAGCCTTGCTGCGACCTTTTTGCCAGCCCCCTCAATGCCAAATGCAGCAGCTACTTCATGTTGATCCCCCCTCAGGGGGAGTCACCCAGGGATGCTCTAGTCCATGATTGGCCCTCCGGTCTACTGTATGCCTTCCCTCCGGTCCCCTTGCTGTCAAAGCTTATTCAGAAAGCGCAATCCTTGGGAAACAAAATGATTCTGATTGCCCCACACTGGCCTTGTCACATTTGGTTGCCCTTTCTCCATCCTTATCTAATGGACACTCCTTGAATTCTGGACCCACAAGCAGACTTACTGACACACATGTCAGGGCAGCTCCATCCCTCTCGTCGGACCCTCCGGTTGACAGCCTGGCTACTCCACTTCCGTCATTAGTTATGCTTCATCAATTTTCACCGGAGGTGGTTCATATTTTATCTTCCTCTCATAAGCCCTCGACCAGGAAGATTTATTACAGCAAATGGAAGAGGTTTTCATTCTGTGCGCATGCCAAAGAGATTGACCCTTACACAGCTCCAATTTAGTCTCATTTGGAGTTCTTGTCTATGCTCTTGAACCAGGGTTCAGCGGCCTCAACCATTAAAGTCCAATTAGGTTCATAGGTTCATACCAGGCTATCTGCCCTAGGGCGTTTATAAGCCTAGCCAGAATGTGTTTGGCTTTCGCCACCCATTTTAAATTTATTTTGCTATGCCCTTTTTCGAGGTTAGTACACTGTGCCTCTGTCTAACAGTGACAAAGAAGTGATACCCGGGGTAAACCTACGATCTCCCATCCACTCATCAAGATTCCTCTTGAAGAGAGTCAATGAGGGACTCTGCCTAACCTGGACTGGGATTTTATTCCAGAGTGAAGGGTGCCTCTGGGTTATGAATCTGTCCCTCCAGCATGTCCTATTTATTTCAGTGCTGAGGTTCAAGTCTCTCGAGCGCATAGCTCGATGGGATTTGGATTTTCTGAGGTGCAGCATGTACATTAATTCCGGGTTGGACATGGCTTTATACATCAGGCACAGATCGCCTCTGAACAGACAGTATGCCACTGAGTAGAGCTGGAGTTTCTTTAACCGGGCAGCATATGGCATCTGTTTGAGCCCTTTGATCCTCTTGGTGAGGTACTTTTGGGGTCTTTCCAGTTGCTGCAGGTGTCTGGTAAGGTACATCCCAAAAGGGGCATTGTACTCAATTATGGGCCTGATGAGGGATGAGTAAAGAGGCACGATGACGTCCCCTGATCTAGATGTGAATCCCTTCACGATTAGGTGGGCTATATAAAATGTTTTTCTAACCACTTTGGCCACGTGGTTGTCAAATGAGAGATTGCTATCAACTTGGGTCCCCAGGTCCCTAATTACTTCTTCTGTACTTAATGGATTACCACCTATGTGGTAATTTGTGGCACGTTGTTTTGCCAAAGGGATGACTATACACTTTTTGGCATTTAGCTTGAGGCCATGGCTCTGGCACCAGTTGTCTGTTTCTATGAGGCCCTTTTGGAGGATGCTTGTGTCGGCTGGAGAGTCGATTATGGCGCCCAGTTTGCAGTCATCTGCGAACTTGGTCAGCCACAGTCCTTCCGTGTTGGCCTGTACCTCCGAGAAATATATACCGAACAAGAGAGGTCCCAGGACTGAGCCTTGTGGGACACCACGTGTAACTGCTTTGGAGTCTGACATGGCTCCAGCAATTCTAACCATGTGGGTTCTGTCCTTGAGCCAATTTGCAATCCATCTAGTGACATAGGGGTTTATATTTAAGCTGGTGAGCTTATCTATAATGCCCGAGTGGGGTATTGTATTGAAGGCTTTTGCGAGGTCCAGGTAGGCTGTGTGGACCACCTTCCCCTCGTCAATGGCCTTGGTGACTGTTTCAAAGAAATCAACCAGGTTTAAGAGGCAGGATCTGCCCTTAACAAAGCTGAACTGGGTAGGATCCAGTGTTTGTAGGTCCCCAGTATCTTTATTTATGAGGTCCATGATGATCCTTTCCATAGCTTTGCAGACCAAGCTAGTCAGGCTTATGGGGCGATAATTTCCAGGATCCGTTGAGGCACCACCTTTATGGAGAGGGACCACTGTTGCTGTACGCCACTCTCTGGGCACATATCCTGTAGTAAGGCTGAGATTGAACAGTAGTTTTATGTTTGGGTTTAGCTCTTCTTGGAGTTCATGTAGGACGCAGCCCGGGACACCGTCTGGTCCCATTGATGCTGTGTTTTTTGCTTTGGAGAGGGCGGCTCTTACCTGAGTATCTGAGATGTCAGGGGGGCAGCACTCTGCTGGGATAGATATTTACCCTTTTGGTGGTGGTGGGGGGGTGGAGTTTACGCTGAACCTGTCAGCTAGGATGTTGGCAATGTCTGTGGGTTCGGTGTATTTTTTGTCATTTTGGACTAATTCTGAGCATATCTGGGAATTACCACCCAGGTTCCTAGCATAACTAAAGAAAGCCTTGTGATTATCTTTAGTGTCCTGTGCAATTTTTCTCTCGAAGCTGGCCTTAGACAATTTTATGTGTGCCCGTAGTTTTTTGCTATATTGATCAGTGATGCCTTCCCTTTCTGGGATTTTGCTCTATCATTTAGTAGCTTCCTCCTTCTATTGTGTAGTTTGTTTATGGCTGGGGTCCACCAGACAGGACGTCTGCCTTTGGAGGATTGGGTCTTGGTTTTATTTGGGATCGCATGATCCATGCATTCCTGAAGGTGTTCATAGAATGCGTTTATAAAGGATTCTGCGGTCTGGGCCGTATTTTCCACAGGCCCGGGGGCTTTGAAGGATTCCACCTCAGTTTTGAGGAGTGTGAAATTTGCTTTAGAAGTTTTCACTGTGGTTTTCTGGGCAGGGGGTGGGATCGGGATGTGAATATCCAGTGAGATTAGTTTATGGTCTGATCTTACCAGTGAGGGATACACTTCTGGTCTGGAGCATAGAGTCCCCATGTTGGTGATGATCAGGTCCAGTATGTTTTCCCCTCTTGTGGGAGTGGTAACAAGTTGTTCCATAGCATTTGATTTTATAAATTCTAGGAACCTTTGGGCCAGGGTGTTGCAGCTAGAGTAATGCTCCCAGTCTATGTTTGGGTAGTTGAAGTCGCCCAATATAATGGTGTTTGGAGAGACCTTCATATTTTCCAGTGTTCTCAGGAAGGCCGAGTGGGGTTCCTGGGTTTGGGAGGGTGGTGTGTAGCAGGCTATAAACTGGAAGGCAGTTTTACCCACTGTTAGTTGCACATGGATAGTCTCTGATGCTTCGTGCTTTGCCACCAACCTGGAGGTGTGGGTATCTTTGATGAATATTGATACTCCCCCTCCTTTTGTGGTTCGGTCCAAGTTTTGGGGCCGAAAAGCATGGTATGAGGTATAACCTGGTAGTGCTGGGGTGCTCTCTGGAGCCCTGAACCAGGTTTCTGTTACTGCACAGATATAGATGTTCTCCATGCTAAGGAGAGTTTTGAGTGCATGCTTCTTGAGGTTTAGACTTCTGGCGTTGAGTAGCATTACTCTTAGTTTCTTATCCCTTGTGATACCTATGGAGGTGGGTTTGTCTTTTGAGCCTTGCCTAAAAAGGACACTATGGGGGGTAGCAAGAGCCTTTGCCAATATCCGAAAGCCCAGGGGTGACAGGTGCAAGCCGTCCCTAGCAAAGCATCATGGCTTGTCGGGCATATCATCCCAAGCTGACAGGCATTGGATCCCCTTTGAATGACACCAGTACTTAAGCCAATTGTTGAAATTGATCATCTTGTCTTCATACTGTGGCATCATTCTTGGTGAGGGTAAGATGCTACTCAAGGTCAGGGTCATACCGGCCTGGGCTACATGCTCAGAGAGCTCCTTTATGTGTCTTTTCATGTAGTCCAGGGAGGTACGTCTCAGGTCATTTACACCAGCATGGACAATGACCAAGTCATATTTGTACTTGCCTTGGAGTGACCTGAGTGCTTGTGTTATGTGGCAGACCCTAGCGCCCGACAGGCTGCTCACTGTGACCCTCTCCTTGTTCAGCCTGGTGAGCGGGACGTCAGTGTGCCTGACGATAGAGTCACCTATTACAAGTGTATCAGGTGTGTTGTTTAGTCTTAAGGGCTGTGACTGTTCGGCACACTGGCTTTGTGAGATATGTGTAGCACATGTTTTGTTTTGGGGTAACGGCTGCTTGGGTGTCTGCTTTGGAGGTCTCTGCTGCTTCGGCAGATCTTTATTTAGAGCCTCCGAGTATGTTTTTGTGTGATTATGTGTTTGGTTTGCTGTCGTGGTAGGTCTATGTGAGACTGGAATTGTAGTGAATGTGGTTTCCTTCTCCTCCTGACTGGTTATGCCAGTACTGAGTTGAGAGAGCTTAGCCTCCAGTTTGGCTATATGGTTGCATCTCTCACATGTGTTGGAATTTGTTGGGAGGAGGAGGGGGTTATCTGTGTACATGAGGCAGTTGTAACATTGCCTCAAGATTCCCAGATTCACCAGCTGGACCGGAGAGGAGATTGACAACTGACCTTTGGACATGCTAGAATAATATTGGGAATTCCTTAATAATTGAAAACCAGGGCCAGTGGGGAGTGAGGGTGTAGTGCTTTTAATTTTTAGTGCTGACTTGTATAATTGCTTTAGTGAGCAAGTGCCAGGTAACTTAAGTGCAATGTGTTACAGGTAACTTAAATGCAAAAATGACAAACAGTAACTTTCTTTCAAGTGAAACAAGGAAATAAGTACAGTAAGCAATGCAGATATCACTAGTGATCCACAGAAGCGCTAACAAACAACAAGCATATAAACAAAGCTAGATTCAGCAGGCCTGGATCTAGTCTATGCTACAGCAAACAAGGTGTACCAATTTCAATAAGATACAGTTCAGATATTCAGGCACTATAAACCTTTAACCAGAAATTCCCAGCTCAAAAGGGCAGAGTCCAGCCTCTTCTCCCACAAGAGTGCAGACCACACACTTTCTTAATGTAAAATAACTGGCCTGAAGCCCAAGTGCTTAAACCAGAACTAATACACTTTAAGAATAACAGACACTGGGCTCTCAATCAGCAGTTCCCAACTTAGAAGGATGAAAGCTACCTGTCCTGCCACCACCGTGCATGCCACAAACCTTCCTAATGTATAACAACTGGTCTGAAGCTCAATTGTTTAATCCAAAAGACTTAGAATGATAGCTACACTTTAATCAAGTTACTACCAAGCAGTAATAAATACAATTGAATACTTTAGAGAATGCCTGGATTAGTGCTCAAGTTACACAAACAAAGCTAGATCCTGCAGGCGTGAATCCAGTCTATGCCACAGCAAACAAGGCGCACCAACTTCAGTAAGAAGCAATTCAGATATGCATGCACTATAAGCCTTTAACCAGAAATTCCCAGCTCAGAAGGGCAGAGTCCAGCCTCTCCTCCCACAAGAGTGCAGACCACGAACCCTCTTAATGTAAAATAACTGGCCTGAAAGCCCAAGTGCTTAAACCAGAATTAATACACTTTTAGAATAACAGACACTGAGCCCTCAAATCAGCAGTTCCCAACCTAGAAGGATGTAAGCTACCTGTTCAGCCACTACAGTGCAGACCACAAACCCTCCCAGTGCAAAACAACTGGTCCGAAGCCGAAGTGTTTAAACTAAAAGGCTTAGAATGAGTTACACCAAGCAGTAATAAATACAATTGAGTACTTTTAAGATGATACAAAAGTAAAAAAAAGTAGGTAGAAACACAAGTACAGTAAAAGCAGATGAAATTTTTTTTTTCTGAATAAGTGCTGAGATCAAAGAAACAGATTTGAGTGCTGAAACTAGAAAACTGGCTAGTTATAAGAAAAAAAAAACTAAGCTAGAAGGCTTCCCTCCAACACAGAAGGGCTTGGGGGCTCAGAAGCCTACAAATAGTCTATACCACTTAACAGGAAAGGCAGGAAACAAGCTTAAAATTTTTTTTCCTCTGTTTCCCAGTAGGAGTGTTTGAAATCAGAATATGATCTCACTGCACTCAGTTGAGTGAGAAAATGAGATGGGCACAGAAGGAGTATCCAAACACAAATTTACAAGAGGGGCGGGCAGTTGCAAGGCCACTAAGATTAACACCAAAACAAAAACAGTGAGGGTGTGTGGGACTAACTGAAGAGCAGAGTCAAAACTTCCAGTTCAGTTAATATTCTGTCCACACAGTTAAAATCAATTTAAATACTGTATTTTTTTGAAAAAAAAGAGCAGATAAAGGTACTTAAATTCTCTTATACGTCAAGTTGAATACAGCAAGTCCTTAGCCGGCCAAAGCTGAGGTTTTTAAGCAGAAAATATTTCACACTGTACCACTTAAATAGGCAAGGACAGGAAATCAAAGAATGTGACTACCCCCACACCTGTAATTACTAGCAAATAACAAAGTTCAGCAAACACTGACTAACTTCCAGTTCAGTTAATATTCCTTCCACACAGTTAAAATCAATTTAAATACTGTATTTTTGAAAAAAAAAGAGCAGATAAAGGTACTTAAATTCTCTTATACATCCAGTTGAATTCAGCAAGTCCTTAGCCGGCCAAAGCTGAGTGTTTTAAGAAGAAAATATTTCACACTGTACCACTTAAATAGGCAAGAACAGGAAATCAAAGAATGTGACTACCCCCACACCTGTAATTACTAGCAAATAAAGTTCGTCAAACACTGACTAACTTCCAGTTCAGTTAATATTCCTTCCACACAGTTAAAATCAATTTAAATACTGTATTTTTTGGGAAAAAAAAGAGCAGATAAAGGTACTTAAATTCTCTTATACGTCAAGTTGAATACAGCAAGTCCTTAGCCGGCCAAAGCTGAGGTTTTTAAGCAGAAAATATTTCACACTGTGCCACTTAAATAGGCAAGGACAGGAAATCAAAGAATGTGACTACCCCCACACCTGTAATTACTAGCAAATAACAAAGTTCAGCAAACACTGACTAACTTCCAGTTCAGTTAATATTCCTTCCACACAGTTAAAATCAATTTGGCGGCAATTTCTACCTTTCATGTCGCAGACGAGCCTAGCCTGATGGCACATAGACTCTGTAAGACTTTCCTGAAGGGCACTTTGTTACTTTGTCCTCCAGTATCGGAACCTGTTATGCCTTGGGACTTAAACTTTGTTCTACAGGGTCTTACTTCACCCCTCTTTGAGCCTGCAACCACTTGCAATTTAAAATTCTTAACTTGGAAGATTGTCTTTTTAGTAGCCATCACGTCAGCCAGAGGCATTTCAGAGCTTCAAGCTTTATCAATCAAACCCCCTTATTTGATTTTTCATAAGGACAGGGTTTCAATCAGACCGAACCCTTCCTTTTTTCCCAAAGTGGCGTCAGTCAGTAACCTTAACCAATCTATTGAATTGCCAGTGTTTTTTCACAATTCTCAAACAAGGCAAAATTCAAATTTCATCAATTGGATGTGCACAGACAATTACGTTTTTATTTGCACAGAACGAAAGACCTCAGAAAATCTGATCAGTTGTTTTTCATTTCCAGAAAATAGAATTGGGTCTCCTTTTTCCAAAGTCACGTTGTCCAGGTGGATTTCCAGTTGTACTACTATCATTTATTCCTCGGGGGGGGGGGGGGGATTTACCGTTCCGGGTGAAGGCTCACTCTACTCGGTCTGTATCTACATCTACAGCTTTTCAGGCCAGATTGTCTATGGATGATATTTGTGCTGTGGCTACTTGGGCATCTCCTCACACCTTTATTACTCATTACAAGTCAGATGTGGTATCTAGGGTCAGGTCTTCTTGGTTCCACAGTGCTCCGGAGTATTTTCCACTGAGCCTCCCAGGATGTAGGTGCTGGGGACTCTGTCCCACGGGTAAGAATGTAGGCGAAATTGGACTACATAACATCAAGAAGTTATGTACTCACCATAACGTTCAATGTATGTAGTCCATCTCGCCTGACATTCTTCTTTACCCCCCCCCCCTCCTTTTCCCCATCCTGGAGGATCTGGAGGTTAGGTCTGGTTTCAGAGCTCCCTTCATTCTTGGTTTGTTCTTCCTTTCCTTAGGTGGTGTTATGCATGGAGAATGAGTGCTGGTGCTCGCAGCAAACTAGATCTGGGGATAGAGAGCAGTGCAGCATGGGATACCATCTTAGCCCAGCCAATAGAAAGACTTTGAGCTAAAAATGTTGGCCGAGTCGGAGCGACATTCGGCTCCGAACCCACGGGTAAGAATGTGAGGTAAGATGGACTACATACATCGAACGTTATGGTGAGCACATAACTTCTTGTTATATTGCCTGGTACCACCAATAAGCCGACACAGTAATTAGGCAATTTTGTTTAGCAGAATTCATTGACAGCAGTCCTACTCATATGTTGTATTTCTGGTGTCAAAGTTATTACATATCAGAATCATGCATTTATTATTGTACTTAAAAAAATAAATTAGCATTTATCTATCTAAACAAAGCGTTTTGTCATTTTTGATGTTATAAAATGCATTTTGACAAGTGCTTATTGACAATATAAGATTAGTAATTTAAGATTATCATTTCCTTCTGTTTAATATTACTAGCATATGCAAAGGTTAATATACGGTTAAGTGTTCATGTATCTTGACCTGAAAGCTTTATAAGGAAATCTGAAAGTATTACAGAGGTATGATCATTTCAAGTAGGGTCAGGATAAGCTGTGTGGGTTATTTGCTTTCAGTCTAATCTACCAGTAAAATGTTCTTTTATTTTTCCCCCTGAAAGTTGTCTCTTTCAGATTCAAGTGGATTAGTATAGCAATAACCCACGCCTGGGTGTGGGTAATGCTAAATTTACCCACGGTTGGCGTGGTTTGGTCCCGAGGCCCGAGGACCAAACAAAGCCAACCGTGGGTAAATTAGCATTACCCACACCCAGAAGTGGTTATTGCTATTATACCATGACATTATTTAAGAAAAGAAACTGTTACTTTTCTTAAATAATGGCATAGTATAATGCCTGTTTACTGCCCTTCCGCAGATGTCTGGCATCCGGCAGTTCTGATGTACTGCGCCTGCGCGGTACATCAGAGTGTGAGCAAAAGCAACGGAGAAAGCAAGATCTCCGTTGCTTTTTAGTCTCGCTATGTTAAATGAGTTTAACATAGCGAGACAGTTTTAAAATAAGCAGCGGACATCTCCGTTGCTTATTTTAAACTGTCTCGCTATGTTAAACTCATTTAACATAGCCCTAAAAAAAGCAACGGAGATCTTGCTTTCTCCGTTTTTAAAACACTGTCTCGCTATGTTAAATGGGTTTAACATAGCGAGACAGCTTTAAAATAAGCAGCGGAGATCTCCGTTGCTTATTTTAAAGCTGTCTCGCTATGTTAAACCCATTTAACATAGCAATGTTTAAAACGAGTTATACTAAGGAAAAAGTCCGGGGACCGGACCTTTTTCCATTAGTATAACTCGATTTACAACGGGCACGCTGGCCAATCAGCGTGCACGTTTCGGGGGGGTCATGGTATAATTTCAAATAACCCACCAGGCTTGAATGATCATTTCCCAAGACCTGTGGATCACAGAAGACACATGAAGTTTTGCAACATGAACGTAAAATTTCTCATGTGCTTAACTGAGACTCTTTGGGAAACAATCACTCATAACAAGGCTCTCAGCCAACAGCTTCCTTTTTTTCATGTTTTAATAACCACAGCTTTCTTTACTTTCAGTAGTTTTCCGCTTTAAAATACTATTGAAATGTGAAATTCTCAGTCATAAACAAATACTATCACATTGATCCAGTCAGTTTCCTAGATGTGCATTCACTTTCTTGTTCCTGTACAAGCTCCTTTATTTAACCTCTGTTTTTTGAAACATTCTCTTTTTATTGTCTGTTTTATTTGGTTTTTGTTTGTTTCATTTTGTATTCCCATTATCTGATGAAGTTGTTGAGCTAATATGTATGTATGATGTTTCCATTGATCGTACAAGTTGACAGGTATTTTAAAATCTGGCTCTCTAGTTTCCTTTAATCTGCTCTTTAATGTGGGTAATCTCTGTTCTTTAAGAGTTGTTTTCTAGCTTCTCCTCTCCATATTATCTTTAGTATACTTATTTTATAAGCCTTTTCCTCATTAATTTAATCTGTTATGTTAATTTATTCTTATCTGTTGCAGACTTCTTATAACCCCATATTTACTTCATTTTCCCTCATAGCACTCTAAAATCCATATTCCATTTAGTGATTGGTTATTATACAATGTACTGACATACGATTAGATAGTCAAGTTGGTCTGAATTCAAAGAATTTTGAATTTCAGTCTCTATAGAAGTATAACATCTCTGGATTTTGTTTGTTTTGTTCTCTGCTTTGCCATTTTTTTTTATTTTGTATTTTTTATATTGTATGCATATAAATACATTCTGCATCAGTTCATTTAAATGAAGGTACCACTGAGAACGATAACACAGAAGAGAAAACATTGAAACTCACAGATTCCACTGAAATCACAAAAGTCAAATTAAAATCACCCCTGCTACTTTATATATACACTGACTCTGAGAATGTGCAATAGTGAGTTAACGGATAAATTCCCTTATTCCTCTGTCTTCCGAAGATGAAGAAGGCATACAAAGCACCGCAAAAATAGCAATCTAGATGAATGAATCATACACTGCTGTAGTGTGATGGCCTCTGGTGGTGTCTGACTTCTGCAAAATTTACTGTCAACCTAACCTGCTTTTACAAAAGCAATGACTTCATGTGTGTTTGTGTGTATGTATATATATATATATATATATATATATATATATATATATATATATATACACTTACGTATATGACGGCAGCAAATCTAATTGAACATAATTTTGGTCTACCTCCATTTAGTCAACAATATGGTTGACAGGTATGCTAGAATGCACAGTTCTCAGAGTTGGGGAATAACCTCACTCCCTGATATTGTGTGATCTTGGAGTTGTTATATGTAATTAGCAGGTGGGGTGCAAGGGGTCTTGTCCCCTGTGAAAAATAATGTTTTTATGTTTCCATATGCGGAGGTCATTGCTTGATGAATGCATACTGATATGTCAAAAGTTTGGGGTTCAACATTTGTGATGTTAGTATTTGGGTCTTTAGATCATTTTAAGTAGACCCATATTGCAGTGTGTGTTTGTTTGAGTGTCAATAGTGTGTGTACATCTTCAACCCCACCATCCCATTTTTACATGAAATTGGGATGTTGCATGAACAGTCTCCACTCCTTTATTTCCTTAACAGTCATGCCTGTTTTGGGTTTTTGTCTTACCTTCTTCCTGCATCCCAAATCTGTTTTACCAACTTGCCTATTGCTTTCCTGCAAATGTAACTGAATTATCATAATCTGTTCTCCTTGACTTTCTCTGTACTTCGATGTGCTCCTTTTTCATTTCTTCCACAGTGTGCATCCTGCTTACCTCTCTCAGGTACTTCACCTTCATCAGCTCAAGCTTCCTCAGCTGCTCTGCCTTTACTGGCCAGGTTTCTCTTCCATGCAGAATTAATGGTCACACCACTGCTTTGTACACCTTACTTTTCAGCTTCATTCTTCTGTCACATACCCTGGCTCTCTGTGGCAGTTGGCTGCATCCATCAGATTCAAGCTTTGACCTCCTCATTCAGAGTTCCTTTCTCCTCACCGCTCTTCCCATATAATGAAAGTTGTTAATATATTTCACTCTTATCCTTTCACTTGCATTCATAAGCTTTTTCTGATTTCATTTATTTGGTGCTGTGACCCATTGACTTGTCTGTACGTAGTTTCATCCCATGTTTCTTCAGCTTTACATTTGCTGAAGTTCCTGTTCAGAATGAATTTGTAGTGGAACATTGTCTTCATACGTAAACATGGATAAAGTGTTACTTTCAACCTGTTTGTTGTAGCTTTTAACCAATGTGAACAGCAGTGGGATCAAAAATGTGCCATAAGACTCGCATACTCCTACTAGGTACCCCTACTGTGAGTTTGAACTTCTGCTATTGGGTCATTATACATAACCTGATACATATATGTATCTACAGGAATGCAGCCTTTGGATGGCAAGTCCATTTGTCAAATGAAAGAGCCAGAACAGCTGACTGAAAATCAAGTAATCAAAATGTACCAGTTTTATCAGTATGGGGGGCACTTGATCCACTGCAAAACAAAACATTGTGTGTTTTTTTTTTTGTCGATCCTCTGTGGATCAATATTTAATGTTTCATTATTTTGGTATAGATCCTTGGTGGAATTACCAGTTGCATTTTCTATGGAACGTTATGCTTACACACACACACACACACACACACACACACACACACACACACACACACACACCAAATGCCTTCCCTTTGTGATCACTCAAGTAAAAAAAAAAGTAGGCTAGTATGTTCAGGAAAATGGATGTTTGAATAGATTATAGTGGTTAGTGTTTTTGTGAGAATTCCCAGTTAAGGGTCACATAAGGGTGAATGGATTTGCTGTTTTGTATGTTTGGGGTGGTATACGTTCTGTGTCCTTTTGTCTTGTGCAGTGGTACTGTTAGGGAAAGGGTTTTTTGGAATGTAATATAATGTGCAAGGTCAGGATTAGCACAGATAACCCTAACCCTACATATTACGTTACTAAAAACCCTTTGTCTAACCACCACTGACACAATACCTAATCTTGGTTTTGTAACAGAAGTTTAATGCTGTAGAGCTTTTTTTAATCATTGAAGTATTCAATACTCTGTGTTTTAACGTTAATGGTATGTCAGTGTTTTATGATTCTGTTTTATTTTTTGACCATTTGTGATTCTCTGTTTTGAGCTTGTGACTTTTCATGATAGTCATAATAAGCATGTATGCATAAATAATTCTATTCATATTCATGGCTCAGATTGTAATCACCTTGCATTCTTTGAAACTGATCCTAGCAAAACCATGAGAGTGGACTCTAATGGATGTCATGGGAGGGCAGATCCTGCTCACTTCACAGTCAGTGAATCAATTTTCACTGGATTGTGATTGACAGTAAATGAGTGAATCAAAACTTCTTCAATGAAAGCTAGTGCAATGATATATTTATATTTACTGTACATAGAAATATGTGCATGTTGATACATGTTTTCAAGTATGTGTATGTATTGTCTGGGTGATATTATCTTGAAATCAGTTTGTACTTTGCTTTTTACATATTAACATGCTAATATTCTGGTATGTTATAATTGTACATTTATGTTTCTGATAGTGATATACTGACTTCTTTCGGATTCTTTCACAAGTTGTTCTAAGTCATACATTTCTCCACATGACCTTGGATTTGATAAATGGTATGTTTAGGGTAAAAGTACCCAGAATGTCATTAAATATTTTCACTGACAGACAGCAAAGTTTTTTCAATTATTTTTAATTTTTTTTTTTTGTCTTTGCAGGTATGAAATGGTTATAAAATTACTACATGTGCAGTGTCTTTTCTGAGTTCTGTAACCAGCGTAGATGTTGCACTACTGCACTGGGAATCACACTGGAGCAGCTGCTGGGACAGCTAAGTTAATCTTTAGTTAAACAGTTTCACAGATGACAGCCATTTGTGTGTATTAAGACATTGCATACATTTTCTGCTCTGTAATTTCTCTGTAGTACTGTAAAGCAATCTCTTATTTAATATTAGTATCACCATATTTTAACTACTAGTCATTAGAATTACAAAGCTTTCTTTCTTGAACCAATCAGATAATATTGTGCCTTGGACTAATGAAGTAGAACAGTTAAGATAAAATGTAGTGAAGTGTTACTTAAAGATCATGAGCAAATGGAGAAAAATCTGAGTAGTCTATCTGTATATCTCAACCTCTTAGGGGAAAGAAATCTGGACAAAGACTAGAATGATTGGGGGGGGGGTAAAGGCATAAAAATAGAGAGACATTTTAAATATTGCTCTTATAAACTTAGAAAGTTGCTAGAGTAACAGGATACGTGCTTGTATGCGTTTTCTGAAGGATATGAAGTCTTAAATGCAAAAGTAAGCCATTATTTAGTGACTTCCATACTCAGTGAGTTGCCATTAAGACACAAATTTTATGAGGAACTGGCCAAAAATATGAGGCAAAAATCTAGGCATTTGAGAGGTGTGAGCCTATCTGTTCTCATAATATGTTTCCTGAGTAGTTGCTTACCTTGGTTGTTTTTTGTCGTTTAAGTTTGCATTCTCACTTTTCTTTTTAAGGAAGATCTCTTTGTAAAAAATGTCCTCCATGGCCATAACATGCTCCACCCTCACTGATTACTCTGCAGGAAGTTCCATATCCTTGCTCTAGTGCTGACATCATGTTGGGGGCAGCAGAATCCATTACCTAATAGCAAGAGGGAGAAACGTGTGTAGAGAGGAATTTCAGATCAGGTTAGCTTTACTTGTATTTATTGTCTAATTTTCAATTTTAATGTTAGTTACATATTGCTTATTAATCTGGTCTTCAAAGCCTCATGCTTTCTGTGTTCTTTTTTTGTGAAAACAAATGTAAAGGCTGCTATTGTCTCACTCCCTCAAGCTAAACGCCAAAAAGTGTATAGTCATCCCCTTTGGCAAAAACAAAGTGCCCACAAATTACCACATAGGTGGTAATCCATTAAGTACAGAAGAAGTCATTAGGGACCTGGGGACCCAAGTTAATAGCAATCTCTCATTTGTTAACCACGTGGCCAAAGTGGTTAGAAAAACATTTTATATAGCCCACCTAATCATGAAGGGATTCACATCTAGATTAGGGGAGGTCATCGTGCCTCTTTACTCATCCCTCATCAGGCCCATAATCAAGTACAATGCCCCTTTTGGGATGTACCTTACCAAACACCTGCAGCAACTGGAAAGACCCCAAAAGTACCTCACCAAGAGGATCAAAGGGCTCAAACAGATGCCATATGCTGCCCGGTTAAAGAAACTCCAGCTCTACTCAGTGGCATACCGCCTGCTCAGAGGTGACCTGTGCCTGACGTATAAGGCCATATCCAACCCGGAATTAAGGGACATGCTGCACCTCAAAAAATCCAAATCCCATCGAGCTACATGCTCGAGAGACTTGAACCTCAGCACTGAAATAAATAGGACATGCTGGAGGGACAGATTCATAACCCAGAGGCTCCCTTCACTATGGAATAAAATCCCAGTCCAGGTTAGGCAGAGTCCCTCATTGACTCTCTTTAAGAGGAATCTTGATGAGTGGATGGGAGATCATAGGTTTACCCCGGGTATCACTTCTGTGTCACTGTTAGACAGAGGCACAGTATACTAACCTCGAAAAAGGGCATAGCAAAATTAATTTAAAATGGGTGGCGAAAGCCAAACATACTCTGGCTAGGCTTAAAAATGCCCTAGGGCAGATAGCCTAGTATGAACCTATGAACTATCCCACAAGCACATGACTTGCAGCGTTAAGTCCATAACTCTTGGTTGTCTTTGATTTTTACCTAATGCTATTGAATCCTACTTTTCTCTGTCCATGATTTTTTGCGGAACGTGCTTGATTTTGCCTATTATTTTTACCCTCTCCATCTCTCGTAAAACACTGAATTTTCTAGTAAATTAGTGAGGATTGCAGTCGGACACTAATGCCAGGTATTGCAGTTTCATAGTTCAGAATTCATTTTGCCTGAAAAATTCTTTCTAATACAAAACATGTTCCATTAATAAATGGACATAGTGTACTCAAGCCATGTACAGCATTAACTTATTAACTCGCAAAAAATGGAGGAAAGAGACCCAGCCTATTAATGCAGGACATACAGCAAAGAACCTACTTTATTTATATATTTATTTATTAGCATTTGGTTACCAGGAAAGTCTGACTGGTTAGAAAACCATTTTCAATGGGGGCCCAGGGAGAAAAGCTCCAAATTATTACAAAACATTTTAAGAACAATAATTTTACAATCTTCAAAATAAAACAAAAATATCTGCATTTTAAAATAATTATAACAAATTAGACATAATATCAATTGCATCATCAGAGTGATTCGTGTAATGATACAAAAACAGGAAGTACTGCCCTTGTAATTCTTTAGAGATCCAATGTTTGTGAATAGGAAATAACAGTAAAATGAAATAACAGAATGTCCATCAGGTTGGATTTGCAGAGCGGGAAGCCATTCTGCTTTCCCAGAAGATAGAGAAAGACTGCAGGTATGTGTAAAAAATGGTTGCATATGATCTTTAAGGGACAGCTCTAACTTCCAGTTTAGTAACTCTGATCACAAATGTATTTTCTCTCTGGAGTATTGCCTTTATTCACTTTAGTGCACAGAATCCCTTCAAAAGCTTTTCTATTCATCTCTTTAAGATATTATGGGGGTCCTGCTATTTTTACCCCTTTCAAAGTCTGCATTGTTTCAGAAAACAGAGTTTCAACCTCCATGGCATTACACTTTTTATAGTTTTCATGATTAGTCACTTCCCGTGACCTTATTTGCTGAGGTCAGGAAGTGGTAAACACAGCACCTGAAGTGGAACTCCCTTCTATAAATGTTATTTGATGGAGAAATCTTTATGTGAAGGACATAGAGGTCTTAAACTGCAACACTAAACAAACTAGTAATTTTTGATTAGTGAAGTGATAATTTCCTCCTGTAACAGTAGAGAATTAAGGACAGTTATGAAAAACTGAAAATAGCTTTTCAAATGCCTCACCACCTCTGGGAAGTCCTTACAGTTTGTTACAGATGGACGAGCACAGGTGCTACACTTTTAGGCAATTTTTAAATATTGCCAAGAGCATTTATAAAAGCCTAGAAATTGACTAGGAATACAACTTTGAATACTTCAGAAGATCATAATTTACCTGTTTTCTTCTGAAGAGAAAAATATGCCATGAAGGGCATTTTAGCAGCCCGTCTAGCATGAATCAGAATATTTCGGTAAAAAAAAAAATCTGTTTCCAGAGGCAGTATAAAAAATCAAAAGTTCACAGCCCTGTCATTGTAAAAAAATGGAGAAAAAATGTCATAAATTTCAGATGTGGTGTATTATAGGAATGGAAATGCAGTGTGTGAACAAGATTAATACATTTATCCACTTTTATTTTCTATCTTTATTAATGATCTCCAATCATGTATTCAAAACACTACCTGTATACAATATGCTGATGATTCTACCATTATTTGTACAGCTTCCTCTCAAACAGAACTCCAGGCACTCACACAAACAACCTTCTCAACCATTGAACAGTGGTTCTCAAATAGATGTCTTCTCCTGAACCCCCAAAAAACTAAACTATTACTCTTTTCACCTACCCACAAATCTACTCAACTAAACTTCACTATTACTACAAGTGATAATTCCCACATTTCACCCGACCCTACAACAAAACTGCTTGGTGTTACTATTGATAATAATCTTAACTATGATTATCACATCAGTAACACAATAAAAGCAGTTAATAAAAAGATTGGTTCACTGTACAGAATCAAGCCCTTCCTCACACCTGAAGCACGGGCCACCTTAGCCCAATCACATCTTATCTCCACCCTTTTGTATGCTTCCTCTATTTACACTAATCTCTCTAAAAGCAACCTCAGGAAACTGACTACATCTTACCATAATATTGCTCGATTTGCTACAGCATCTCAGTCTAGAACTCACCACTGTATAAATTTAAAACATTTACACTGGTTAGAACTTCCTAACAAGCTTATCTATCAACAACTCCTAATAGCACACAAAATCCTATATCAACCATCAAAAACACCTGCTCTGAGCCTCCTGACTCCCTATAATAACCTGAAACAACTACGTTCTTCAGAGAAGTTACAAGTTAACACTACTAGAACTACTAACTCTGCAGGTAACCACCTATTCTCCAACTCAGTTGGCAAAATATGGAATAATCTTCCCTCACACATATCCTCTCTAGCCACTCTTCCACTCTTCAAGAAACAACTCCTAATACATCTGAACAAATTCTGGCTTTGCTCTTGTACCAATCCTGACTAACTACTTCCATCTATCCCCTATCATAATTCTTTATTCATCACTACAATATTCTATCTGACTACAAATAACTTAATACCTCTATAGTTACTAGTGTTCTCTTAAAAAAAAAAAAAAAAAAAAAAATGCCATATATATATTTTTTGGTTGAACAAGTATGTATTATACATTGAACTTCGTAACACCTAATTTTGTACTGAAAGCAGCTAATGCCTTCCTTTTACTTAGGTGTTTTACTTGTATTCTTTTTAGATTTGTATTACCTGTACTAAAATCACTGCATTCTTGCTTATTGCCTTTGTAAAATGTGTTTATTGTTCATTCTTAATGTTTATTATCTTGTTTGTATCCTTGGAGCTTTTCTCCTCGGGCCTCCACTGAAAATGGACATGAATCCAGCTGGACTAGCCCGGTCAACAAATGTAAAATAAATAAATAAAAAATAAATTTAAAAACAAAATCATCTTATTATGGCATACCCAATAGTGGACATTTTGGGTTATGGCAAACCAAAATTAGTAAGAAAAACACAGCAATATACTGATGCATTACTGTAAAAAAGATTATCAAGAGGTTCTGGGTAGAGATTTCTAACAAAGTGGTTGGAGTTTTCTAAATATCCAAGACCTTACTTTAGAACGCTAATTTGCTGTGGAATTTAGGATACTTTGACTTCACTGTTTTTATTCGCACATGTGATGGATTTATCTGTTGTAGCCATTTATAACTTCATCATTTAAACAAGAGTTTTATTTATTAGATTTAAGTTAAGACCCTATCTATTTTTGAACTGTGCATGTTATACTCTTGAATGCACCAGTGAAAATCACATAGGAGCTGCTGAGAGGGATGTTAGCATTTATGAAAATGTTGATTAATTTGGAATACAGAAATCAGTTTTGATCGGTCCACCAATGACCATTTCATGAATCCTGTTAGTATGAGATGCATAAACCAACTTGACCAACTCATAAAAGGTTTTATCACTTGCAGCAAGATCCAGCACTTCAAAGTTAATTATGCTTGTGGATGTAGGAGTTTTACTGTTAGAAAGCTTTCATAAGTTGCCAAGTTTACTTAATAATCTGTAATAAATGGGCTTTTATGAATCAGTCCCAAGTAGATGAAACATCTGGAAACTATCTGAATAGTTTGTTTGCTGCATTTGAATTTTGACCCTCCATCCATCAGTAACATGGACATCTGTGCACAATAGTACTTCTGCAAGACAAAGCAAAGTGAGTACGGTGTGTGTGTGTGTGTGTGTGTGTGTGTGTGTGTGTGTATGATCACGAAGTCTGTACATTTTGATGAGGTGGAGAGAAAAAGGCATTTAGAGTGATAGAAGTCAGCGAACTGCAATCACTTTGAGGGTGTAGTACAGGTTAGAGAATAGCTTGCATTGGGTTTTGAAGGTGACTGAATTTGTTTCATAAGTATGGTGAATCCTGGGGATGGGGTAGTTAGTAAACCTAAATGGAGGTAGTTACAAGACGGTAAAATATAGGGATTAACACTTACCTCTCAACTGTCCAGATTTTTTCAGAATGCATTTTTTTTGCCTCATATCTTCATCTGTTCCTCTTAAATTTGTGGTTTTCTCGAAAACCACTCAGTATTGAAGTCAGTGAATAATGATACACATTTGAGTTTCAGACTTCATACCCTTCAGATAATGCATGCTAAAGCAAACCCTATTATTTTAACAAATTTCAAAGTTTGTAAGAGCACTACTTAACATCTGTCCCTAATTTGGGGCATCTCTCCCCTCATTATTTAAGTTTTGCCCACATATTTTTGTGTTAAGAGGTTGAGAGCTATGGCATTGGGATATTGTGTGTGTGTTTGGAGGGGGTTTGGGTAGCAGAGAACAATATGGGATTGAACTTTCTCTTGAGGCATGGCTAAAACACTAATAATGACTGACATGAGGAATTTAAGGACCAGAGATATATTAACTATTAATAATGAGACATATAGAGAAAGAATCCATTTGATAAAGGAATTGAAATTATCATGATGTTAAAAGTTTAGAGTCTGTGGCAAATAGGTAAAGCAGTGAAGATGGAAGAGACAGAAATGCCTAACATGATTAAAGTTTAAGGAGGCTTTCTGACTGCCTGGGAAAGGAAGAACATGGATAGAGCAAGGCCACAAAAGCAGGAATTTATAAATAGCAGCAGGAACTGGTCATTAGAGAATATGATTACGAAATATAATTTGAAGATCATTGAAAGCGACCTCAAGTGATTTGCTCTGCCTTTACTGCCTGGATTTCTATACTGTGCTGTACTGGTTGCACCACTGTTTTGTACACCTTACTTTCACCTTCTTTGGCATTCTTCTGTCATACACTAAACCTGACACACTGCGCCGGTTGGCTGAAGCCCTTCTGATTCAGCTTTGATCTTCTGATTCAGATATCCCTTCTCCTCAACCACCCCTCCCAGATACCTGAAGGTATTAATCCGAGCATCCCTTCTATCTCAAGTTTCGTCTTTCCTGATTTCCTGCCTTTACAGCTGTCTAATCTGTTCTCACATTTATCATGTCTGCCTTCACTTTTGCATTCCATTCCCCTAGCATTTGCTAAAGTTCTTGTTCTGACTCTGCTTGTAATGCTACATTGCCTGCACAGAGTATCTTTGTTGCTCTGTTACCTCTAACCAGTTTGCTAATAAAGTCCATCACCAGTATAAACCACAGTGGGTTCAGAGCTGAATCCTGATGCACACCCATTTCACCATGCATCTCTCTGTGAGTCTGAACACTGTTCATACTTGTATTATTGGGTTGTCGTATACAGCATGCAGTAATTCTATTAATGTTTCTGGGGCTTCAAACCATGACAGTACTGTTCAAATCAGCTTTCTGCAAATCTAGGAGTGCACAGTGGACTCTTTCCTCATCTCTAGATTTTTTTCAACTATCTGGCTCACTGCAAGCATTAGGTCGTTGGGCTGCACCTTGATCTGAATCTGAACTTCTCACTTTTCATCTTACTTTGTACTACACTGCATGTTCATTATCAATAATTTATCAGTCACTCAAGAACTTTGATGCAATATGAGAGGAGAGTGATGCCTCTGTACTGCCCACGGTTGTGAATGACCCTTTTTTCTTGTATACTGACACTAAAATTCTCCAATCATCTGGGATACACCTTTCTGTCTGTATTGCTCTGAGCACCCTTTGGAGCCTGTTGCTTCCCATTATTTCATTCTCCTTAGTGTTGTTGTTCTAGACTGGGTTCCTCCTTTTTCAATATAGGCTGTGTCTGGGGTAGTAAACCTTCTATTGGGTTTTCTTTATTCAGAACTGCTGGAAAAACTCCTTCCATCTGCCTTTGATGTCATGTGGACTGGAGAACAAGTTGTTGTATGTGTGATGACCATCTTCTTTATCTTTTTATCTACCTTGCAGCCTGATAGAGTTTCTTACTGCCATCTGCTGAATAGTGCTTCTGATGTCTTGTTCTTTGTTGTTGCATCTGCTGCCTCTTTATTGGCCAACCTGTATTCCTTCTTAACCTGGTACATTTGTTCTCTCTCTCATTTTTCCTAAACTCCTCCTTTCTTATAATGACTTCCTAGTCTTCTGGCTTCCACCACCAGCTTTCCTTATGTAGATTGTTCCATACTTGGCTCAACTACATATCTGTTCTATACTCCTCACACATACTGTTTTTAGGTTCGGCTGTTCTGTTTCAACTCCACCTATTTCCTCTTCTTCCTGAGTATTTCCTTGAACTCTTGTACATTCTATCCAGTCAACTTCCAGGTGTTCAGTCTAGTCCCTGTTGGCTTCAGAGTCTTCTCTGACCACTGTTTGCAGATGACTGTGCCAACTAATGGCTTATGCTGTGTTACAACTGTTAAATTGAGGAAGACTTTGCAGTCACTGATTCTTTACCAATGTCCCTTCCTTACTAGGAGTCAGTGTACTTGAGTTACATTTTCGCCCCTCTTGTATGTGATCTTGTGGCACTCTCCCTTGCTGAACCATGTGTTGACCACCATCAAGCCATTTGCTAGACAGATGCCCTCTGCTTCTTTAGTCCTGTTGCCCTACCCATGTTGACACAGGCAGTCTTCATATCCTGTTCTGTCTTTCTCGATATGTGCATTGAAGTCACCCATTATCGACACAAATTCATTTTTCCTGCTTTATGTAATAGCCCCTGCAGCTGCTGTTGGAATGTACTCTTTCCTCACTATCACAAGCCTGCTGTGGGACATAGGCTGAGATTATGAATATTGCCCTATCATTACACTGGAGTCTTGACTGCCATGAGTCTGATGACATCCCTTACTGTCCTCTGAAGCACCTCTCTCAACACAATTCCAACACCATTTCTAGTTTGTCCTCCAACTAAGTACCACACTCTAGACCCCAATACCTTTTTGCACTGCTCTTCAAGCTTTTCTCCTGGACACACAAGATGTCCTGCCTCCTCCCTGTCATCATGTTATCCTCTTCCAAGCTGCAATCTTTCAGTGAACCTGCATTGAGTCTAGTAATCCATAGTTTGTTTGTCAGTTCATTTGTTGATACATTCAACTTTCCGTCAACAAAGCTACTCCAGGTAATGGAAGGTGGGCATCTGGACAATGGCTGGTCGGTAGCTTACTAACCCAGGACTGCTGGGCTTTATGGTGGACGTACACTGGTAGAGGCATGAGCCACTTGCATGGGTTGAAGTAGATGAGTCATCAACTCGCTTATTACCCATGACAATTTTTGGCAATATAAGTCAACTTGACCAAATCACCTAGAGCCAGTTTTATACTGTCAGCTAAACCTGACACAGCACACAGTCTTGTGATATGTGCTGTCCTATTGAGCAGTTACAGTGCACCACAGATCATGACAGAAGTAATTGGTACGTACAACTCTCTTCCTATGATGGTCATTATCTACAGTCTGTCCAGCTACCCATAACTCTATTCTTGCATGAGTTTGAGGTGGAAACATCCAGCAAGATTTTTTGTGAGGTGGAAGGAATACTATAGAAACAGAAAAAGAATATGCAGACTCAGCACAGGCATTGGACGGATGTCAGGATCAAACCTTGTGCCATGTGCATTAGAGATGAATACCTTGACCATTATGCCAACTGCGTGTAACTTGGAATCCTTTCCAAGGCCTTCAGTATTCCCAACAATACTTGATAACATCCGGGGTGTCTGACACCCATGCCACTGCACTCAAGGCTGCCACATGTCCCCACATTTTCCAGACACCCTCCCCTAAATTCTACCTGTGAACCTTATACCTAACTATTGCATAAACTGACCCCCTTCTATTCTGATTCGGCAGATCCATTAATGAAGACTGAATTGGAGGAGGAGAAGGTTACACTGGCCTAGAAGCCTGCCTTATGTCGTATGCCCCAGGACTGCTAAAACAACCAACCCTCAACAAGCTATCAATTCTTAAAACATCTTCTGCAATCACTGATAGGTGCTTCACTGTTCCTATGGTCAAAGCCCCAAAACCGCAGAACAGAAAATGGGAAAGATTGTGAATTAAAGTTTCAAAAGACCAGGAATGTACTTGGTGGAAAACAAGGTTTAAAGTTAGGAATATGCAGTGCCAGTCTCCTCAGGAGAACATGCACTGAAAACAATGAGGTATACTTTTTCATCAAGATCTGAGCTTCTGGATTGTCATAATCCTGAAAAAAATACCCTTTTGTTACTTAAATCCCCTTGCTAAACTCAAAAATATAATGTTTCTTCATATTCCTGCCTTTTAAGCAGGCCCCCATACCTGTCTCCATAGCAGTGGTGTCTATGTAAAATTGCAAGTCAGCAGAAGATATCCAGTCCACAAGGTATGTAAAAGCTCCATAAAATGGATCTGGATCAATAGGCCTTCCGAAAGGCAAGATCCTCCTTCACCACTCAACATCTTCAACCTGTGATGTTTATGAAGGGTTTCCCAAAGCAAGTTGGCTAACATAAACATTCTACCTAGCAAGCAAAGTTCAGCATTCGTAAGTGCTCCATGACTTCTCCACCCTGACTGTTAAAGACTCAAGAAAAAATGTAGTCTTAGTCTTACTTCTTAATTTGTGTGACTTATCCACTGGAAGTCTGTATCAACCCACTACAAATGCCCAGTACAAAACCTAATAATGTTAAAGCCTTTCCTGGCCCCTCCTGTGTATTGTCTGCTAAGGGCAACCTCACCTCCCTTAACAGTGCTTGAAACCCCACAGTTCCTTCACTGGCAGTCTGTTAGCCCTCACCTACCTAGAGTAGGTTGTTCACTGCCCTCTGATTTCTGACCTTTCTCTGATATAACCAAAGCATTGTCCTTCTAAACCTTTCAAATTTAGTATAGGCCATGGCAAAACACATTGAATAACTACAATGAAGTAAACAACAGAGGTCACTCAAGCTCCAGAATAGGCAGTAGTTCAGAAATCTCGTTATCAAACTTTACCAACCAGGGATCAATGATTTACCACATAATCCCAACCACATGTTGGGAATAGAGAAGCGTGTTGAACCCTTTCCACACTTCTGTCAGTGTGGTCGGTTACTGATGACTCCTCGGGAATTGACCATTAAAAATTAAACAATATTTAGCAGGCTTCTTCTTTGGCACTAAGATGAGATTCTGTTGCTAGAAAAAGGAGTGCTGTCAGATGGACCTTGCCCATGCCTCACTGACAGGACTTGTGCTATGTACTGCTTACCTTTAACAGACTTAATTTCCGCAAGTCCTCCCTTTGGCCAGTGCACTTGATTTAATAGAAAATTCCATCTTCAGACCTTGGTACTGTATCTCATTCTGCTCCCTTGTCTGGGTAATCCACTAGCAGAGTCATGAAAACCTCTACCCTTATAGAATGATGAGTTGGTTTGTCTACCTGCTGAACTTATAAGGGATAATAACCCCTGCTACATAAAATGCCATACCTGCCTCTACCTGTATGATAAGTAGACGTCCCTGTCTTTCCTATGTCCTGAACCATAGGAGATCTCTGCTGGCATCCTCATTCACTATGAAAGGATTTCACTGCTTCATGTTTCCCCACAGAGCATGAGCAGATTTATAATAACCTACACACATGCCAAGAGCACCTGCCAATGCTAAAAGTCCAATAGTCCTTCACCCGTGCTGAACTTGCATCACTCTTCTGTTAACCATGGTCCTCAGCCAGAAATCAGCATGCTTGTTCTCCCAAAACCAGGACCTGTCAACTGTCTTCAGTTTCCTAAAATGCAGGTCATACCACAACTGAGTATTATCTCCTGTTAACTTATATGCTTCCCATATGGTCTAAACATAAGGTTGCATGGGAAGAGCTCTGCTTGAGCTCCTTCACTAAAGTGACTGTGAACAGAGTAACAAAACACAGTACACAGTTGTGCCAAGTCTTAGTTGTAAAGCTAACTGGCATCCTTTTACCTGAAACCTTCAGGGCTGCTGTTAAGTCCTGAGGACCCAGAGTCTCCAGTTCTGCAACCCTCTTTGCTCCATCCACATCCAGTAAATCAAAAATATCCACATAGTCACCCTTCCAAACTTTTCCTTCACTGCCATAGGTATATGGACTGTGATCAACATACTGCTGTTGTAGAGAAGGAAGGACTGTAATCCACTCACTCCTATTGACTGCCCCTTCTGCAAAAACGTATAGAGGCCCCAGTACTTCGAAGGTGTTGCACTGAAAGCCAATGGCTTGAATAAGCCCACATCCCTTCATATGCCTGACTCAATGGCCTTTCACATGAATCCAGGGGCCCCAGCATTTGGAAGGTGTTGCACTGAAAGCAAGTGGCTGGAATAAACCCACATACCCTTCATATGCCTGACTCATTGCCCCCTACCATGGATCCAGATGATCCTGCAGTAACAACCCCCTTGAGTTTTGCTCCTGAGAAGATAAAGCCAACAACTCATGTAGACTTCCCCTACCTTCACATTCTAATGTAAGGAGAAAATCTGTCAGTGGCACATCAGTGCTGTTATCCTGCATGTCCTCCCCAACCTTAGTGGTAAAATTAAAATCATTAAATGTAACTGAGACTGCTGAAGCTGACACCTCTAAAAGTCTGCAGCTCTCCTTTCCACATAATTTACTTCATCTTGTTTGGTCTGAGCTACTAGATGGACATTTCTCTGGTGCCTTCCGCTTCCTTTTTTTCTGTTTCTGGCTGCCAAACAATGTTTTCAAAAAGGTCTCGGCTTGCTATGCAATTTCTTGCTATCACCATTTGAATGTTAGTCATGCCGCAAAAGAAAACACATCATTAATCCAGCAGAGCCAGCAATGGCAACCATTATCCCCCAGAGCTAAGCAGCAATGAGTAACTCACCCTGATACTGACACCCTGTACCACCTTACTTATGTGTTAACCTGGACTTATTCCTGCTCCTAACCTAACCATGCAGATTAGGGTACTAAACACCATTTACCAAACAGTAGTGCTACACAACACAGATGCAGGTACTGAACATACACCATCATTCACACAAAATATTAAAAAAAATCCCCTTTCATATACCTTACTGTAACCCTAACCTACAAACAGCTGTGTGTGTGTTCATGCACATACACACACACACACACACACACACACACACACACACACACACACACACACACACACAGCTCAACTTTTTATTACACATGGAGTTTAGGCATAGCTTCCAACTCCCACTTAACTTATGCTTGATAATCCAAAATTAGACTACTCCACCATTCAACAAATGAAGCCATTCAATCATGTTTACCTCCCAAAAATCTGACAATGTGCATGTGACAGAACATTTTACAATCACATAGTTCAGATGCTACACTAGGAAAACTTAGGAATTCAGAAAAAAATTTGCAGGTTTTGCCTCATTCAAGAAACGGAAAGAAGCCCTACCAGTTTTTAAACAGACTCTGTCTAAACATTTAACTTTTTGTTGACAAATATAATTTCTGCACCATAATTTATTCTTCTATGGCATCCGCTATATAAGTAGCAGAATTTCGTAATGTTTTTGCATCTTAGCTGTTACATGGACTACTCTGTCCGATGCAGCCAAGGTGCTGAAAGCAGAAGTACATGTTGTTTAATTTTTGTAGTTACCTGATAGTGTGACTACATTTCCCTACTACTAATTTCAAACAAAGACTGCCTTTAAAACATTGTATGAATGTTACTTCTGTCTCTAATGCCGTCTTTAAGAAAGAAGAAATTTATTTATTTAAAATGTGACATTTGTTAGTGCAACCTGCATTTAGGAAAGTTTGCTGTTTCTGGGCTGGAAGTCTTAATCACAAAAGAAATAAAAGCTCACAGATGGATCCTGCATAAATGTCCATTGATGTATCTGGTTGACCGTAGCACCTATGATGTTAATGAATCTTTGTTCATATATCGCATATTGAATTTTTTTCATGTATTTCAAAATTCTTTTATGGACCTTGTCTTTTTGCTAAAAGTTTAACAAAGACATCTGTTTTTGTTGTGGTGAAACTACAAAACATTATGACAGTATAGCGTCTTCTGTTACACAGTCGAGGCGTTGCACAAACTGAATACTTTACAAATGGGGAAAATGCTAAAGTCTATTAAAACTGCACTTGAAACATACGCTCCCACCTTTTTCTTAGTATTTACATGTATGTATACATGAGTATGTGTATGCATTCAAATGTGTGTAACACAGTAAGAGGACCTGAAAATCTGGTGTATGTCAAGTTCATACTTTCACTTTTTCTCTGACCACCAGCCATCTGGTGTGGTGCAGAAATATTTCCTGCGGTAATGCACGACTTAACAAATTTTTCTCATCACTGTCATATCAAGTCAGCATTTTCTTGTCATCTTTCCATTCTGATAAGCTGTTTCTAAATTGATGGCTGCCACAAATGTGCTTAGATAGCAATTTAGTGGGAGTGCATCAGACCAAGGTCATATTATTCTTTCAGTATTATATTTACTGAGAAAAACCCTTGCAGAACTGACAGTAGCTCTAGAAAACGCTATACGACCAATCATTCTTGAGACAGCCAGAGTGTGAGATTAATGTAGCTGTACTGGTTTACAGCCTATGTTTAGTAATTTGTTTCCAAAGTTTTTGTACATAATAGTTTAATATTTGCACAGTTTACATTTAAATAATGTTTTTTATTTCAAATTATTTGAAGCCTGTATGAAGTTATTTATTTCCTTTTTTTAATCTGGAAAGTCTGACTATACAATATTAGTAGATAAATCATAGTAAAATTCCAGCAAGCATTAAACATTTAATTAAATAGAGCAGTTGATAACAAACATAATCTGTAAACAGTTTCAGCAAAATAGAAATGGAGTAATATACCACAAAAGAAATGGTAGCAAGAATGTGGCACTTAACACGAAAGGAAATTAGAAAAAGTTACAACTCCCAGCATAATTTTATCTGAGAGCGTAGATGGAAACAAGACCCTCAACTGTCTTTATTTTAGAATAATGTCCCAATTTTCTGTCCAGATTTAATCCTGCACATGATGTTCCTATCTTTGCAGGTATGTCCATATTTTAAGGCTTGATTTACCCCTTCACGCTATTTTTCTGAATTGCCTTCATCACACGTGATATTTTGAAGCTGTCTAGTACACATAAAATCACACCACATGACCAACATACTAGTGGCAACAATAATTTAAAGGAAGAGACAGACATCTTACATCTTATTCAGAAGCTAAAATAAATTATGTTGTGCAGTAGAATTTTGCTTTACAGTTAAGGTCTACAGATTTTACACTTGTCTCTTTGATACTGTGTTTATACTTTTACATCATTTCTCTTGCTCTCTCTTTTTTAAGTGTGTTTCTGAGTGGTATCCCACATTCTTACTGGAAGCGGGAAGAGTTATGTCCTATTTGATATTCAGATTTTATGCTAATTAGATGTCCAGATTTTTGGCTGGATGTATCTACTTTTCAAGGGTCTTTTATCTGTTTTCAATGTCTGTGGGTAGAGAGGTATAGATGATAAGAGTGGAAGAAGGTATAAAACTAAAGGAAGATAGATGATAATTGTACATGAGCAGAACCTGGAGTGGTGGAAGGGGATTTTCCGAAAAGATTTAAAAGTATTTATGTTGACTGTTGGCTGATGGAGGTTGGAATCGAATTCCAGATCACAGAGACATAGTTGACATATAGACACTTTTTTGTGGACTTCTGGGTGTGCACACTTATGCAACCAGAGTATTGTACTTTTTTATTTTTTATATTTTTCCTGTAACAGATTTGTTTGTTTTTCAATTGAATTGTACAGGTTATAGGTCACATTAAAGGTGGGAAAAATTTTGAAATTATTTATTGTCGTCTCATTTTTTTATATCACAAAAAGCCTGGCATTTTAACAGGAGTGTGTGCACTTTTTATATCCACTGTAAATGCACATGTTCCTGTGAAATGTAAATTCTGTCAAGCCTAGCCCAGTTTTTATATCTTGGGGAATAATATGTAAATTCACTCTGAACTCCTGTTACTGAATTCACATCTTCCGTGCCAAATATTTTCATAAATTTCATCAAATATCTACCCTCCTTTGTTATATTCTCCATTCTGGGTCCCCCAGACATACCTTCACTGCTGCAGTATTATATGAGGATGCATGTATTTTAGTAATACAGAGAGTGCTGTATTAAGAGTGTGAGAACACACCTGCATGTGCTTCGAGGGCAACAAATGCGTAGTGCTAAAACTGCAGTTAGCGCCTTTCTTGGCTACTTAGTAGTCTCTTAATTTTACTGTGCCATCTAAGGGGGGTGGGGGGAGAAAGGATGTTACATATTTTTTCTGTAGCTGAAAATAAAATAAATAAATAAATAAAATGGCACTTATACAGATGTACATAAAACTACTTTTAAACTGTTAAGCAATTTCATCCCCAAAAATGTCAGTGAGATTTAACTTCATGAGAAGATTTTTTTAGGGATGAAAGCAGTAAACAAATTACATGTGATTCACTGTATAGTGATAGAAGTTTGCATTTTTTTTTATTTTCTACTTTTTTTGGTTTTAATATGCTTACCACTTAGTGTTTTATTTTCTTCCAAACCTACATGGGGAGAAGCGCATCAGAACTTAAGTGGTACAACGCATTTGTAAGCATTTTAGTCAACCATGGAAAGGTGGAAGGTGCTATGTGCTTCAACAGTGCTCTGCTGATGTTTTGGAAGTCTGGTATGCATAACTCTCATGTGTTCCCTGATTTTGCCTTGACCCTTGTAAATTTGTTGATTTTCTGGTAAACCTGTGAAGATTACACTTGGTCAATAATGTTAGACGTTAAGAGTTATTCAGGATATGCAAGCTGTTGTAAAATATGCCATTCTATCAACTTTTAGGTGAATTATAGCAGTAGTTAAAAATTGCCCCTGATTTTAGACCTTTTGTCCCACCATTATTTTTAACTTTGTTCCCCTTTTGTTGAGCATTTAAGTTGAGAGCTATGTATATGCACCAGTGTTTATTTCTTCTACAACAAAATCTACCCACTTTATTTTTTTTCAAATCCCTTTCTACAGCAGGGTCTTGAAAGTGGCATGACTACCTAATGGACTTGGTTTGCTAGAGAGCTGATCCTCTATACTGGCCTCTTAGATTTTGGGCTTCTCTGAAACGGAATATCTATAAGGCGAGGGTGTAGGAGCTATGATTATTATTATTATTATTATTACTACTACCAGTCAGTGATTTGAAGAAAACCAGACCTCTGTTTCCTTTTGATATTAGAAAGTTGTCTAAGAAACTGTCATTTGGATTTGTTAGTTTCAGTAATGCTATTTTCAAAGAAGACAATAAAAAACTGGAAGTCTACATATATTCCTCATATAGACAAATTGCAAGGTATGATGATAGTAACTGATATTAAAAATATAGTAATAACAAAAGCTTGGTAAACATGATAAAATTGAAAAGCATTGTTTTAAAAAGTTCACTGGAAAAACTTATCCAATAAATATTAACAGTAAATCAGTACACAGAATGAATACCAGTACCATTAAACAAACTAGTAAAAACTACAAAGTAAAGAATTAAAAAAATTACAATATATAATGAGAAACGTGGGAACTGTGTGCAAAGGAAATCTATAACTTTGTTGCTCTTAGTTTCAATAAGCTAGTGAGAGGAAGTGTCATTTAACCCTGATTTTTCACTTGCATTCAGTCTCACCTGCCATAAAATTTCTCTATATTCCAAAGTAAGATGTCCTTCCATTCACGTGTTGCAGTATTCCTAAAGATCGGAATTCCCTCCTTCGGCAGCCCAACGTCCAGCCAGTATAGAAAAGCCTACTGTTGCTTTAAAGTACAGTTTATATCACACGTATGCTGCTCGCATAGCGTAGGGCATAAAGGTGACGTCCTAACGTACCATCCTCAGAACTTCTTTCCCGACAGTCTGAACTTATGTCTTGTTTATCTGTCTGAATGCTTACATCCTTGCAGCCTGTCCAAACGCCTCCCGATTGTTGTTCTGAATGCCTATGTCCTGTGTGCTGCTCTCTGAGCCATTGCAGGTAAGTGCCCCATTGGGGTTTTGTTTTTTCTTGTCTTTTATTTGCTTCTGGGGATTAATGTCATCCACCCAGTGCAGAAGATAAAGTTCCCATAAAGACCATCATGAACAGTGTTTATTTTGCGTAGGTGCCTCTCACAACCATAAGTCTTGCCCCATTTGTCAGGAATTTGTACTGAAGACTCTGCATAGTAGACTATCTTCCTTAGCATTGTATCTAAAGAATTAGTGACTCAAGTGTCTCACTCAGGATGCGATGGTAGGAACTTCCCACCCCAAGGGTCAGCCATTAGGGAAGAAGAAGATTAAGAAATCAAAACCAGAATCTTCCGATGTACAGCCTCTGCTGGACATTTCTCCCAAGGTCATTGAGATCCCTGAGGTGCACCTGGCTTTGTTGTCAGATTCCTCTGCAGCAACCGGGTTAAAGGCCAGTGGAGATCTGGCTTTCAACATCTCTGATGAGGCTTGGCAGGTGTCTGTTTTGGCTCGGCTGGGGGAACCATGGTTGATTATTTCTGAGGGCCTAGGGATGTTGCTCAGATTTTAGTTAAGTCCCAACTACTGTTACTGATTGTTGATGTTCTTCATGTTTCACTGTTGCAGTCATTGCATTTGGGTTATCTGCTTGCAGTTTCCCTCAGTCGGCCTGATTATCAAAGTCTTGGGTCCTGCTTCGGTTGCTGTCTCATCTTCCATGATGTCAGGTAGTCAGGGGTATAAAGCATGCAGCCGACGCCATTACATCAGTCTTTCTTGCCGTGCGGTGCCCGAAACAGAAGCATTTCGCAAGTGCCGGTTGGCCGACTCCTGAAATTTTCATTTTCGAGTTTCAGAACCGAAGTCTTCAACTAAAGCTCTAAGTACTGGGGAAACTTTTTCTTGCTCTAAACCGATGTCAGTAAAAGTCAATAATTGTATTTCTTTTGGAAAGCAAATATGTCATAAAGATTTTCAACTGCGGTGGTGGTGCTGCGGTAGCGTTGTCGCCTCACAGTAAGACGTCCTGTTCGATTCCCAGCTAAAGCGTCTTCTGTGTAGAGATGTGCGTGAATGGGCATACCTTCGTTGAAGGTTGTGCATCAGGGCTGGCAACTCAGAACGTAAAAATCTACTGCCAATCATTAGCAGACCGGAGTTCTGCTGTGACAACCCCTAACCGGGAAAAGCCGAAAGATACAACAACTGTATTCCTTGCCTAGGCCCTGACCATGACGTACCTCGCTGTTGGTTTTGTGTCTTATTTAAACCACAAACTATTCGTCATCGGTACATTTTTGCTTCTAAATATTTTGGTATTCTGTTCAGTTATCTAGATATGTCTTCGGTAAGCCACCCGACTACCGACATTCCGAAAAACGCAAAGATAAAGACCGAGACAGGCCGCCTAGGTCCAAAGCTGCCACTGACGCTTCTCCAAAGCTAATCGCCAGTTCGCCGGTACTCAGTGAGATGCTTTCCCAGTCCCTGATACCCGTTACTTCAGATTTGCAGGCCTCTACTAAGACCCATTCTGAGTCGGGTATGCCGTGAGATGCTTCAACTGTGGAACTTGTGGATGTCTTTACCTTGGATGGGTCCAGAGCCGCTGTGCAAGCACTGGCTTCTGAGGGTGTATTCAGGCCTACTGACTTGCATCATCTTCTTCTTCTAGGCCTAAAACCCGAACCATGCCTAGGAAACAGACGCCCAGACCACATGGTCAGGCCTCTATGCCTAAAAAACAAATGATAAAAATGGCTGAAGACCTTATTACTTTAATCAGGGGAAGCCAACCTTCCCCCTCTAAGAGACCTAGGATTGAATTTGCTTATGATTCTTCTGACCAGGATTCTGAAATTTCGGTCTCCTCTGATGACCAGTTCTTAGCCTTATTTACCTATGAGGATTCTGATGCAGAGCACTCTATTCCCTCTGCTTCACCCCCAGAGGATTTTTCTTTGGGTGAAACCTTATATACTCTTAGGGAACATTTTCACTAGGAAAGCCAGGATTACTCTGATTCTAAAAAGAGGTTTAGAGATTTCTTACTCCTGCCCCATCACAGGCCTTTAGCTATCCCTCCTGTGCTGGACATTGTTGACGGCGCCTTTTCGGAAACTAGCTTGGCCCCTGACTCTTTAACTCCTGCTTCCAGAAAACCTGATAGATATTACAGGGTTCCTGATTCTCATAAGTTCCTTTTTAAAAATTTTACTGCGGACCCTGAGACCATTTCACAGTGACCCAAGGGCATTAAGTCTACTACTGCCAAAAATCCTACCCCCCCTTCTGATAGAGATTCCAGGGCCCTGGATAGATGGGGGTAAGAAAGTATTCACCTCTGCAACCTTGGCCATCAGGGCCTTAAATTGCCAGTTTCATATGTTAAAGTATCAGCAGCATATTATTGGATTGCTTAAACAGAAAATTATGTTGATTCCTGATTGTGCTGAAAATAAGGATGTAATGTGGTCCTATCTCGCCTACATTCATTACTGACGGGCTCGGAGCCAAGAATCGGCTCTGACTCTGCCGCTATAACTAGCACAAAGTATCTAATTGGCTGGGCTAAGCCTGTATCCCAGGATGCACCACGCCCAAACCCCCAGATCTCATTTGCCACTCGTAGAGTGAAGACGTGGTCTTGAGCTTGGCTTTGGCCAAGTACTTTATTGAACTTTTACTTAGTTTTCTGTGGAATATTTTCCAACCAAAAGCTATTTTAATAGCTACGTTTTGTGTCTGGGAGTTTTTTGATAATTGTAGTTGTGGCATACTTGTGTTTGGCGGGCTAGGCCCATTTAAGTTAGAGGGCCTTAGCCCTGTTTGGTGTGTCTCCTTGGTGTTTTTTTTTTTTTTTAGGGGCGTTTGACTTAGAGTCCCTTCTCCTCCCTTCGTGTTGGTGTCGTTTTTTTCTGTCGCTTTAAAAATGTCAGGCAAAGATCAGAAGGAACATAGGCCTTCTGGGTTCAAAAAGTGCACCAAATGTTAGTATAAGATGTCTTTAACTGATGGCCATGCGATCTGTGTATACTGTTTGGGCGCTATACACTTGCAAGAGTCCTGCAGTGTGTGTCATTCGTTTAGTTCCAGGATCTTGCAAGAGAGAAAAAATAAGTTGATTCTCAAGGGCCTGTTAAAACCTGCCTTGGAAGAAGCTTTGGCTTCTTCTTCCTCTAGCGGGAAATCTAAAACAAAAAAGAGATCTCTGGCTCCGTCCAGTTCGTCGGAGCCATCGGAGAAAAGATCTAAGACTGTTTCACCTTCCTCGGCTCCATTGGTCTTGGAGCCACAGGAGATGCTGTCGGTACCGATGATGGCTTCCTCGGTCCCACTGCCTTTGGAGCCGAAGGAGGTTTCTGTTGTGTTGGAGCCAACCTTGGCTCCAATTGTCTTGGAACCGATTCGGAGCCATTCTCCTAGCTTCGCATTGGATCCTTTAGAGAAGACTTCTTGACCCCCTTCTCTGTCCTCCAAGTCCTCCAGGTTGTTTGATTCGGATTTGGATAGGGTGGTGCAGAAGCTCCTCCAGTCACCAGTGTTAACGAAATTATTCTCGGCTCCAGCCCAGTCAGCTCCGAAGCCTGTCCTTGTGTCGGTTCCGATAATCCCTCCTCTGACCACCTCTGTGTCGTCGGAGCCGGAGTGTTCTGAGTCGAGTGAGGTCCTTGGGTCGGCTCCGAAACCCCCTTTGAGTTTTTCGGCTCTGACCTCGGTTCCAATCCTTTCGGTCCCATCTGATGGTTTTGGCACTCGGGTTTCATCGGTCGGACCCAAGGGGGATACATCGGGGCTCCAGACTTCGGCTCCGAGTCTCCCTCTTGGTGGTTCGGCCGGGGAAACCTCTGTTCCAATCATGGTCTCGGAGATGGGTTGCTCCTCGGATTCAAATGGACCCGCCTTCGAGGCCATGAGGAGCGCACTGGCCAGGTCTTCGGTGACATCACTCGAGTCAACCACTCCTTTCCCGGACACTGCGACTAGAGCCTCTGATGCCCCCCTATCTGCAGGCAGTGGGGCTCGAAGGCCTGAGGATACCCCCATGCGTGGTCCCCTGCTTTCTGAGGGCCCTTCAGAGTCCTTGCCTGAAGAGCCTCCCAGAAAAAAGCTGTGTAAGAGGAAGCATATAGACTCCCCAGATGAGTCTGTCACCTCAGACACCGACCTCAATGATGCAGAGGGGTCCCCAAAGTCATCCTCCGATGATGTCTCATTCTCCGACATCCTGGAGATTTTGAGACAGAGAGGCGACTGGCCCTCCAAAACCCCCTCTGAGGAGGAGTCGGTCTTCCTCAATGCCTTCGGAACCCGATCTTCCGCCTCCTGGGTGTCTCCCCCCTTCGATGAACTGTTGGACCTTATTTGTCGAAGGGTGTGGGAACACCCTGACTCCATGGAACTGGTTCCCAGCCGCCCCAACAAGTTTTTGTCTGTGCCTCCTGGGAAAGAATTTTTGATGAAAGGAGTTCCTGTAGATGCCATGGTGGTGGCGTCTGCCACTCAGCAAGAAGTTGCAGAGCCTTCTGCTTCCGTTCATCCTCCTAACAAGGAGTCTAGGAGTATGGATCGGTATGGAAAGCATACCCTGTCCTGAGTGACCTTTATTTTGCGGTCGCTGAATTATCTGTGTCATTTTATGAGGCTCCAAAGAGATCTCCTCAAGGAGTTGGGAGATACTCTGTTGGGTAACTTGCCTGAGGCGGTGAACCAGACTGTCAATGCCCAGCTGTCTACCCTGTCTTCTATTGTTAACTCGTCCATGAGGCTCATATCCTATGCAGCCAAGGGGGGCGGGTAGGGCAGCTAGCTCAGGCGTAGCCCTCAGGAGACAAGCCTGGATGCGCCTGTGTCACTTCACGGAGGCCTTCAAGTCTTCCTTTGACGGGTCCTCACTCTTTGGACCTAAAGTGAAAGACACTCTCACCAGATGTGAGCAAGAGGGTAAGACTTTGTCTGACATTGGGGGCCATTTTTCACTTCCCTCTAGACCTTATCCCAAGGCGCAGAGGGGAGGAAAGATGTGGTTCAGGAAGTCTCAGAAGTCTTATCCCGACCATCATGGTGATCCCCCCCTCCAGAGGCAGAGGAGGGAGGAATTACTCTGGAAGACATCGTCCTAGGGGCGCTGGAGGCCCCCGCAACTCAGGAGACTGCAAATCCTTTCGTGATTCCTCCTACCAATGTCCCTGAGGGACTGCCAGACTGTGCCTCTCCGGAGCCAGTCTGGGTCATTTCTTGAAGCATCTGCAAGCCTGGGAAAACGTCACTCAGGATTGTTGGGTGCTTCGAATTATTGCCGGAGGTTACACCATTCCCTTTATCTCACCCCCTCCACCTCCCAAGAGAGTCCCAGATGTTCCACCCAGTCAAAGGGACCAAGCAGCATTAGAAGTCTCAAAGCTGCTGGGAAAAGGAGTCATCCAACCAGTCCCCTCAGACCAGATTGGATCAGGAACTTACTCAAGGTTATTTTTGGTCCCCAAAAGAACAGGGGACTTGAGGCCCATCCTGGATCTCAGCCATTTAAACCGCTTCGTCAGGAAGTCCAATTTCCGAATGGTCACTCTTCAAACCATTTTTCCCTTGTTGGGAAAAGGAGTATGGATGTGCTCCATCGATCTCAAGGATGCCTATTATCACATGAAGATAAACAAGGCCTCCAGGAATCACTTACGCTTCCAGCTGGGAGCCAGTCATTTCCAATTTCGAGCCCTACCCTTTGGTCTCACCACAGCCCCCAGGGTGTTTACCAAATGTCTGGCAGTGGTGACTGCTCACCTGAGACGTCTAGGATTCCAGGTGTTTCCTTACCTAGACGACTGGCTTCTCACCGCCCCCACCAGGCATCTACTTGTTCGAGCCATGGAGGCCACCATTAACGTGGGTCAACTCCTAGGGATTACTTTCAACTGGCAAAAATCTGTCTTGCTGCCATCACAACGTGTTGCATTTATCGGCGCAGAGCTAGATTCCATAGAAATGAGGGCTTTCCTTCCTACAGAAAGAATAAAAGTGCTACAGGCTCAAGTTTTGGCCTTATTACCTCTGAAAAAGGTCCAAGCCAGACTAGTTCTTCAGTTACTAGGTTCCATGGCGGCCACCATCCTACTAGTACCCCTGGCCAGGCTACATATGTGGACACTACAGTGGCTTCTTTCGGTTCAGTGGTCCTTTCAAGAGCTCCCTCTGTCTCATCCGATTCTTATAACGGAACAATGCCGACAGGATCTGCGTTGGTGGCTTCATTCACCCAATCTGAACAAAGGGAGATCCCTGAATCCTCCACCCCCTACTTGCCACAGTGACCACAGACACCTCCCAGACAGGGTGGGGGGCATTATCTGGGCAGAACGGTCCAAGGCACGTGGCAGGAACATGAGGTACACTTGCATATAAATGTTCTGGAGATGAGAGCGGTGCTACTAGCGTTGCAAGCACTTCACAGCTCTCTTCCCAAGGGCACTATCTCAATTCTTTCCGACAGCATGTCAGTCATGTGGTACCTGAACAAACAGGGGGGAACCAAGTCCTATCCCCTTTGCAGAGAGGCCATGAGAGTGTGGAATTGCGCGGTGTCTTCCCAACTTTTTCTAGTGGCAACGCACATTCCGGGGAAGTCCAATGTGATGGCAGACAGGCTAAGCAGAGCTATTCTGATGCCTCACGAGTGGTCCCTGAACGATCGAATTGCGTCTCAGATCTTCTCCAGATGGAGTCTACCTTGCTGTGACCTATTTGCCAGTCCCCTCAATGCCAAGTGCAGCAATTACTTCACTCTGATCCCCCCTCAGGGGGTGTCACCCAGGGACGCTCTAGTCCACGATTGGCCCCCCGGTCTGCTCTATGCCTTCCCTCCGTTTCCTCTGCTGCCAAGAGTGATTCAGTAGGCAATTTCCTGGGGAAGTAAAATGATCTTGATCGCACCACACTGGCCCCGTCAAGTCTGGTTCCCCTTTCTCCAGAGATATACTATGGACGGTCCTTGGATTCTGGACCCAGTTCCAGACCTATTGACTCATCTGTCAGGGCAGTTCCACCCATCCCTGTGAACCCTCAGGCTCACTGCCTGGCTTCTCCACTTCCGTCCTTAGTCAGACAGCTTTCCTTTACACCGGAAGTGGTACATATCTGATCTTCTTCCCACAAGCCTTCCACTAAGAAGATATATTCCAGTAAATGGAAAAGATTTGCTATCTGGGCCCAGACACATAACCTAGATCCCTTCACAGCCCCTGTGATGGCAGTTTTAGAATTTTTGGCTACTCTTTTCAGACAAGGTTCCGCTGCCTCCACTATTAAGGTACAGCTGGCGGCAATTTCTAATTTTCACGTTTCGTATGAGCCTTCCCTCATGGCCATAAACTGTGTAAAGCATTCCTAAAAGGAGCCTGGTTACTTTGTCCCCCAGTTTCACAGCCAGTTTTGCCATGGGATTTAAACTTAGTGCTTAGGGCCATAACTTCTTCTCCCTTTGAGCCTACAGCCACTTGTGAATTAAAATATTTGTCCTGGAAGACAGCCTTTCTGGTGGCCATTACTTCAGCCAGGAGGGTATCAGAGCATCAAGCCCTTTCTGTTAAACCTCCTTATTTGATTTTTCATAAGGATAGAGTATCCTTGAGACTCAACCCTTCCTTTCTTCCTAAGGTTTCTTCTACCTTCTGTCTTCACCAATCCATTGAGTTACCGGTGTTTTTCCCACACTTTTCAAACAAGGCAGAATTCAAATTTCCCCAATTGGATGTACATAGACAACTGAGGTTTTATTTGCACAGGACAAAACAAGGGAGGAAATCAGATCAGTTGTTTTCAGAGAACAGGATTGGTAGCCCTGTGACCAAAGGCACTATTGCAAAGTGGATTAAGGACTGTATCTCATTTATTTACACATTGGCAAATAGAGATCTACCTTTCCCAGTTAAGGCGCATTCTACCAGGGCTATGGCTACCTTAGTGGCTTTTCATGCTAGGCTGTCTTTGGGTGAAATCTGTGCGGCAGCCACCTTGGCTTCCCCACACACCTTTATTTCTCATTATAAGCTGGACGTGGCTTCTAGGGGCTGGGCTTCCTTTGGTGCCACAGTGCTCAGGAGTGTTTTCTCATGAGCCTCTCAGGATATAGGTGCTAGGGATGCTGTGCCGTCAGTAATGAATGTAGGCGAGATAGGACCACATTACATCAATTAGTTATGTACTCACCATAACGGTAGATGTATGTGGTCCATCTAGCCTACATTCTTACGTACCCACCCACCTTCCCCCTTCCTGGTGGACTTGGAGGAAATTTATATTCTTAGACCCTTCTGAGGATATTATTTTTTCTCTCTTCTTGCTGTGTGTTCCTGTGGGGTTATGTATGTGTAATGATTATATTGTGGCAAACAAGATCTGGGGATTTGGGCGTGGTGCATCCTGGGATACAGGCTTAGCCCAGCCAATTAGAGACTTCGTGCTAGTTATAGCGGCCGAGTCGGAGCCGATTCTTGGCTCCGAGCCCGTCAGTAATGAATGTAGGCGAGATGGACCACATCCATCTATCATTATGGTGAGTACATAACTAATTGATTTACAGGATTTAATGCATTCTGCTGAACAGGTTGGAAAACATACTTTGCAATGTGGTTTTGATTTACTAGAGGCATCTCGCAGGGCTGCTGTCACCAGGTCTGTAAATAGAAGGCATGCTTGGCTTAAGGAGCAGTCTCTGCCAGGTCATGTTAAAAATAAATTGCAGGATGCACCCTTAAATCAGGACCGCCTGTTTGGCGACAAAGCAGAAGTAGTTCTTAAAAGGATGGAGGAAAAGGTAAATATATGCAAACTGTTAAAGATTTCTTACAAGTGCAGCCTCCTAGATTTAGTAGGCATTGGGCCTCAAAGAATTGGTCCTTTCCTGCCTCTTCCAGGCCTTCTCAGTTCAAACCCAGAGCCAGCAGAACACCCAGGCTTCAGTCCCAGGGTATGCACAGGACTAAGCAGTGGGGAGCTCCCACTTCCAAATCAGGGAGTAGTAAGACTCCCCCCTATGGTAAGCTGTCTCAATGACTTAACTTTAAAACTTCCAAGCACTTCTCAACTGACTGCTCCTTTAGGGGGAAAGATTGCTCTGCAAGCAAAAAACTGGGACCTCATTACCCAGGACAAATGGGTTTTAAACATAGTTTCCCAAGGATACAGATTTCACTTCCACACGCTACCAACCCCAAATGGTTGGCCAGATCTACCCCCAAATCAGTGGGCAGAGGCTCAAAAACAAGTACTCTGTCTCTTAAGATTAAAGGCTATTCAGACTGTACCAGAAGAGGAAAAGGGACAAGTTTTCTACTCAAGACTTTTTCTGGTACACAGAAAAGACAAGTCATGGCGTCCTATCCTGGACCTGTCTATCCTAAACTCCTTTTTGGTGATTCCAAAATTCAAGATGCTAGCTCTTCACTATTTGCTTCCCATGATAGGCAAAGATGCCTGGTTGGCAACACTGGATTTAAAGGAAGCCTACCTGCACATCCCAATCAGGAAATCCTGCAGAAAATACCTATGCTTCAATGCAGGCTGCATACACTTTCAGTTCTCTGCACTGCCCTTTGGCTTATCTACTGCACCCAGGGTATTCACAAATTGCGTAGCTCCAGTCATTGTATTTTGCAGGCAAAGAAATATTCAAATATACCCATACCTGGATGATTGTCTAATTCAGGCAGAAAGCCAGAACATACTTCTGAATCATCTGGCATTTGTACAAAAGGTGTTAACTTCTGTGGGGTACACCATAAACGAAAAGAAATCACATCTGTTACACTGTCAACAAATTATATTCCTGGGAGCAAGCTTGAACACAACTTCCCAGATGGCTTTCCTCACGCCAGAGAAACAAACTCATTTGACAACTTACTTCAAACTAGTGGCCACAAAAATCCTGCTATCTGCAAGGGAAATACTGCAAGCCTTGGAGTTAATGGCCTCGTGCATTCTACTAATTCCATATGCAAGACTGCATATGAGGAAACTACAATGGTATCTAAAAAGCCTATGGTGTCAACATTCTCAGGATCTAGAAGCAATGATTCCTATCATACCTTGCCTACGGTTAGAATCCTTTGATGGGCAGAGGCCTGCCACCAAAACAAGGGACTTCCATTCACTCTACCCCATGCTGCCCAAACCCTAACAACAGATGCATCAGACTATGCATGGGGAGCTCAACTGGCAGGGAAGTGCATTCAGGGCAAATGGAACCCAAGTTAAATGCACCTGCATATCAATCAAAAAGAAATGTTAGCTGTACAGAATGCTCTGACAGCCTTCAAGGACCACATTCTTCCAGGACAATTAATGTAAAGACGGACAACACCACTATGTGGTACAATAAACAAGCAGGGGGGTACCCATTTTTACCCCCTCTGCAGACTAGCCATGGCTCTGTGGAACACACCCGTGAGTTACCAAGTGCATCTACAGGCTCAATTCCTGCCAGGAAAACTAAATACACTGGCAGACGAACTAAGCAGAAATCTCATGGACCCACATGAGTGGAAACTGGAACCAAAGAGTTGCAACATGTTGAGCAACAAATGGAGGATCCTGGATATAGACCTGTTTGCCTCCCCCCAGAACTACCAATTGGACAAATTCGGCGCAAGGACTGCTCACAAACAAGCTTGGAAAGTGGATGCTGTGTCCTTCAGCTCAAAAAATCTATCAGTTTATGCCTTTCCTCCTCTGCCTCTCCTCTCCAAAGTACTACTAAAGGTCAAACAGGCAAACCAAGGATGATACTGATTGCACCAGACTGGCCATGCCAACACTGATACCCCCTCTTGCGCAGTGTGCCGCAGTTGGCTCCATGGCACCTACCTCAGACCCCTACGCTGCTGTCTCAGCAGGAGAGCCAGATTCTGCACCCCCAGCTGCAAACCCTGAACCTGCCAGCCTGGCTAATTACCTAATCTCTCCATTACCATCCCTCAGTAAACAAGTGTTGGATGTCATTTTGGAGGCAAGGAGGCCTAGTACTACAAAATCTTATGCTGAAAAATGGAAAAGATTCTATGCCTGGAACCAAACTCAAGGGATGGCCACATCAGCGCCCAATTTACCTGAGATTCTTCAATACTTAACTGAGATGCTTCACAAGGGCCTTTCCTTTTCCTCCATTAAAATTCACGCCTCAGCCATTTCAGCTCATTACAACACAGAACCACCCCTCTTTTCTCACCCACTGCTCAAGCAGTTCCTCAGAGGGTCCAGAAACTTGACCACCCAGGAGTGCCCCAACTCCAGCCTGGGACCTTAATTTTGTATTGGAAAAACTCACTCTTCCCCCTTTTGAGACAGCTGCAACTGCAGTGTTAAAATTCCTTTCTTTGAAAACAGCTTTCCTTTTAGCAATTACTTCAGCAAGAAGGGTATCTGAATTACAGGTCCTTATGGCAGTGGAGCCTTTCATCATCTTTCATGCGGACAGGGTGTCCCTCAGAACCAATACCTCTTTCATGCCCAAGGTGCTATCCAGTGTGGCTCTTAATCAGTCCATTCATTTGCCAACCTTCTTTTCTAATCCACAGAACAAAGGAGAATGGATACTGCACTCCTTAGATGTGTACAGACAACTTAGATTTTACTTGGACAGGGCTAAACCGCAAAGGAAATCTGAACAACTGCTGGTGGCATTTGCTGCAGGGGCAGAGGGGAAGGCTATTTCAAAGCAAACCATTTCTAAATGAAAAGGCCATTGCATTCATTTCTGCTATAAGCACCATGGAAAACCTATCCCACAGGGGATTAGACCCCATTCAACCAGGGCTGCATCTACCTCTATAGCCTTTCTCAGAGGTGTCCCTATCAGAGACTTCCTAGAAGCTGCTACCTGGAGTTCTGTACATACTTTCACCAAGCATTACCATTTGCCTAGTTTCTCTAAATCCAGAGCTGGCTTTGCCACTGCAGTCTTGCAGGGCCTTATAGCTGGTCATAAAGCTATCTAAATTCCTCCTCCCATCCTTAGCTTTGGGAATCTACCCAAATGTGATGACTGCAACAGTGAAACACGAAGAACATAGTACAGTTGTGTACACTTACCATAAATGTAGATGTTCGAGTGTGTTCACTGTTGCAGTCCTGGTTACCCTCCCTCCAGCCCCCTGACTTCTTTTGGCTGTACCTCTATTCTCCTTTACTATACTTAAAAGCTTTTTGGTGTATTTGCTTTTTTGTTGGAGGTATAGTCTTGTGTATGTGTGTGTGTATATATATATATATATATATATATATATATATATATATATATATAAAATTGCTTCCCATTAAGGGGGGCACCTGACATCTGGGGCAAGAAAAACTGATCTAATGGCGTCTGCTGCATGCTTTATACCCCTGACTACCTGACATCACAGAAGATGAGACAGCAGCCGACGCAGGACCCAAGACTTTGATAATCAGGCCGACCGAGGGCTACTGCAAGCAGATAACCCAAATGTGATGACTGCAACAGTGAATACACTCGAAACATCTACATTTATGGTAAGTGTACACAACTGTACTTTCCAAGTCAGAATCTTCTAAGTTTTATAAGGCAGATGCCCCATTAAAGAAAAAAAAACTAAACATGTCTCTCCTGCTGCTAGGGATCTACAGAGTGAGTGGCAGGCCTTCACTCAGGGTTTGTTTAATGCTTTGATGGCATTAAAACTCTCCTTGGAGGTTTCCTGTTCCAGCTCTCCCTTAGTCTTCTACTGCCTTTAAAAAGGCCCAGGGAACAGGGTTCATCTGAGGAAGAGTTGGATTCTGATGAGGAATCCTTTGCTTACTCTAACCAAATTCCTTCTCCTTTGGACTATGGGTCAGAGAAAGAGGAATCTATCAGTCCTGATACTACCTTTTAAGAAATTTCTTTTGGGGAAACGATCTCTAGGATGATGGAATTTCTTAAATGGGATTGCGCTCAGGTCTCTGATATCCATAAGAGGTACTATGAGTTGCTGCAGATGGAATATCTGAAGCCATCTGCTATTCCTCCTGTTTCTGTTTTGGCTGCTTTATTGGATGCATTTTCCAGTGCCTCTAAAGCTCCTGATTCTTTCCCCCTGCTCCCAAGAAACCTGGTACATTTTATAGGATGCCTGAGGACTGTAGTGTTTTGTACAATTGTCCTTCTGCTGACTCCTCAGTGGTATCTGTAGCCTCATTTTCTTCCTTCGCCTAAGTTGCTGCCTTTTGATAATGATAGCAGAACCATGGAAAGGCTAGGCAAGAAGGTTTAAACCTCGGCTACCTTGGCTTTTAAGGCTATTAATCAGACCCATATTTCCATGTATGTGTTGGCTGTCCTTTCTCAGGCTTGTCATGTTATTTCTTATATCCCTGACTCTGAGGGTAAAACTTCTGCTCTTTCCCTGTTCGGGACTTCCTTTCATGTGGGTCATCATTCCATCAAGTGTAGTTAATCAGCAGGTGCTTCTTCTAGGGCTGCTGTTTTTGTTTCAGTGATGAGGAGATATTCTTGGCTTTGACTTCAACCTTTGCCTGATGGTATCAATGCTAAGTTGATGGATGTCCCTCTTGATCATAAACACTTGTTTGGGGAAAGCTGCTGCTGGTTTCTTTCAGTACCTTCAGCATAAGGGGAAGGGTTTGCAGGAACTCAAACGTGTTTGTCTTTTGTATTCCTAAATCTCATAGAAACTGCCCCAATAAGCCTGCCTGTGTTCACAGGCAATCTTGCTCTCCTACTAAGGGCAAAATGAGTGGCAAACAGACTCCTACTGCTAAGGCTACTCCGACTTCAGGGACTCGGAAGTCTTCCTTTCCAGATAAACCTGGCGCTGTCTGACTATCCATCTCTTCCTGGCCACATTCCTCACATTAGCTTCAGATTACTCAAGATTCTTGTATTCTGTCCATTATTCGCCAGGGGTATTTTGTGGTGTGGAAATCCCACCCTCCTTTTATTGGCATTCCTCAGCCTCCTCAGGAACAACTCCTTTTTTTCCCAGAGGTACTTTGAGACCTTTTGTCTCTGAGTACTATTCCACAAGTGCCTGTGTCCCAAAGTGGGAGGGAGTTTTACTCTAGAAGGTTTCTAGTTCCCATAAAAGAGGGTATTTGGAGACCAAGTCTAGACTTCTCTCATCTAAACACTTTTCTGAAGGTGCCCACCTTTTGAATGTTGTTCCTTCAGACTCTGTTTCCTCTTTTGCTTCCTCAGGCTTATGTGGTGTCTCTGGATCTTGAGGATGCTTATCTCTACATTCCGATCCGTACCCTTTTCAGGAAGTTTTTGCATTCCTCCGTTGCTTCCTAACATTGCAGTTCTCTGCTTTGCTCTTTGGCCTTTTTACTGCCCCAAGGGTATTCACTAAATGCCATGCTTCTGTGACAGCATTTTGCAGGCTTCAGGGGATCCAAGTATTTCCTTACTTGGACAACCTGCTGATTCACACCCTTCTTCCAGAGATCCTGTTGCAAAATCTTAATTTTGCCATTTCCCTGCTTCAGTGCCTGGGGTTCACAGTAAACTTCAAAAAGTCTTCTCTGACTCCTCAGGATCATGTTTTCTAGGTTGCAAGATTCAGATGGTGCCTATGCTGGCATCCCTGCCTCCTCCCAAGACCTTACCTCTCATTTCCTTCTTTCTGACTGTTCTTCCCCCTGGCTTCCATTACAGCCAGTGAGCTACTGAAAGCAATGGGTTTCATGGCATCAACTCAGTGTGAGAAGGTTTCAGTGGTTTCTGAAGTCAGTTTGATTTCAACATCCATCTAGACTCTGTAGTACCTCTTCTTCCTTGTCTCAAGAAATAACTTAGCTGGCGGATCCAGCAGTTGTCTCTGAATCCAAGGCTCCGTTTTCATCCCCTTCTTCCACCTCAGGAACTGTTTACAGACACTTCAGACTTGGGATGGAGAGTAGTTTTTGGCTCCCTAAGATTCAGGGGTTGTGGTCGCCTCTTCAGCAGAAGGAGCACATCAATGTCAGAGATGAAAGCAGCTCTTCTGGCTCTTCAGGCTTTTCATCCTCTTTTCTACCCAAGACCTGTCAAGGTATTTACACACAACACCACAGTGATGTGGTATATAAACAAACAGGAGGGAACAAGATCTTACCTTCTTTGCGAGCTGGCACTCCCAGTATGGGATCTTGCTGTCCACTATCAAGTGACTCTTCATGCAGTTTACATTCCTTCATGTTAAAACATTGTGGCATTTGAGCACATCCTTAACTTAGTCACATGAATGGATGGATGCTTCACAGGGATGTGTTTCTGGACATTGGCCACCAGTGGGGTACCCCTCAAGTAGATATATTTGCCTGCCCTCTGAACAGGCAGCTTCCTCTATTTTATGTCCCAGGTCATGTTGTGTGGAAGGTAGATGCCCTGTTTTTCTTGGAAGGGGATGTTTCTTTATGCATTCCCTCCCCTTTCCCTCAATCCAAAAATCCTGCTCAAAATTCAACAAGGCACTCACAAAATCTTGTTAGTGGCTCCCTTTTGGCTGAGACAACATTGGTTCTCTCTTGTTCTGCATTTAGCTAAGGGCAATCATGATGGGTTACCTCACAGGGTGGACCTACTGACACAAGACAAGATATCTCTCATCCATCCCCACCTGTCCACTGGTTTAAAAAAAACAATGCTAAGGAATCCTACTTATCCAAATGGAAGAGGTTTTCTGTTTGGTGTCTCTCTCATAACCTTATTATTTGTGTAAATTGCTCAATGCTGGTTTGGCTTATTCTTCTGTTAAGCCCCACTTATCATCTGTTTTTGCTTGTGAGTCTTTATCTCCTCCTTTGCTTTATCCTTCATATTGAGCCTCACAAGAAGCCTGCTCCTCCTCCTTGGGATCTTAATTTTGTTTTGGAGAAGTTGATTCAGGCTCCTTTTAGGCCTACTGCTTCAGCTTCCTTGCAGTATTGCTCTTGGAAGGCTGTTCTTTTGTTGGCCCTTACTTCTGCCAAATTGGTGTCTGAGCTTCAAGCCCTTATGGCTTCCCCTCCCTTTTTGGTGTTTCATAAGGAGAGTGTCCGTACGTATTAATCCTTCTATTATCCTCAAGGTGGTTAATGAATTGTCACTTAATCAGACTATTAATTTGAATACTTTTCTCCCCCTCCAAAATCTGCCAGTGAGGGGGTGCCTCATGCTTTGGATGTGCATAGACAACTCAGATTTTTTTGCATAAAACTAAGTCTATTAGAAAATCTGATCAGTTGTTTCCTTTCACCCTAGGTCCATAGGTTTGGCTGTATCCAAGCAAACCATTTCTTCTTGGATCTCAGAGGTTCTTTCTTTTTGTTATACTTTCCATGGTAAGAGCCTTTTTTATTCTGTGAAGGCTCATTCTGCTTGGGTTGTAACTTTTTCTTGTGTTTTTTAAGGGTTTGAATACTATCTCTAATCTTGAGGCAGCAACCTGGACTTCTGTGCATAGTTTTACCAAACACTACAAGTTGAATGTAATCTCCAGAGCTAGAGCTGGTTTTGTTAGTGCCATCCTTCATGGCTTCCTGAAGGGCTTGGCTGGTCCTTCCTCCTCCCAAGTATCTTCTTGAGCTTTGGCATTCTCCCAATCATTAGGAATACTGCAACACGTGAATGGAAGGACATAATACAGTTGTATAAACTATGTCTTTCTCTTTACTGTTGCAGTATTCACTTGCTTCATCCTCCCCCTGGTCCATTACCCTCCTGGATGTATTGGTTACCTCTTGGTTTTCTTTGGACTGGTGTTCCTATTGGGGTTATCAATTCTGAGGATGGTACATCCAGACGTCACCTTTATGCCCTACTCTATGCAAGGTTTTTGTATACTGGCCGAACATTGGGCTGTCAAGGTAGGGAATGGTTAAGAATACTGCAATGTTGAAGAAAAGGACATATACTGTTATGGTAAGATTTTATACAAGTGAACCTTCCCATGGGGTACCTCTTGGATTTTTTACTACTTGATCCAAAACTAAAAAAATATTTTCTATTTTCCACGTAATTAACATGATGCCTGTATAGAGCATTTGTTTCCTTTTTGTTGCTAACATCATAATAATGCTCATCAATCCTTTTATTAAAAGCACACTTAGTTTTGCCCACGTAAAATGAATAACAAAAATCACAAAATGCTAAATATACCACTCCCAAAGTTTTACAGCTGTAACTATGGTAAAAATGAAATGTATAATCTACAGTAGGCAAATTAACAATCTGCCTTTCATAAATATGGCTACACCGCCTGCATGCTCCATATTTCCTGTTGCCTTTCCTTCTGCTACTATGTTCTTCTACATTACTATTTATTTTTTTTTTATTTATTTGAAGTTTGTTTGCCAGGATGGTCCATTGGGCCGAATGAGCCCATTTTCAATGGAGTCCTGGGGTGAAAAGCTCCATAGATGCAATATCAATTATAAAAGTATGAAATAAGTGACAGAAGAGTACATATAAGCACAAGTAAATGTTAATACAACTGGAATACAAAGAAGAGCAAATGCAACAATTCATATCAGTTTACAATTTTTAGTCTCTATACTCACTAGAAAAAAATGTTAAAATACAGACAATGGTTAGTAGGTATGTACAGAAGATATTAAACATAAGTGGTTATTTACAATGTGTATGTTCCCATGGGGGATGTGATCATAGACTAAGGGGGTAAGGCAGTACTATGTGCTCCTTTCAATTATTTTAAATTACTATGCCTCTTAAAACCAAATAACAGTTTATCACCCACATTTCCTTTAATTCTAAATCACCCGCAAAAACTTTCCAGTTACTCCTAATAAAATATTTAATAATATTACTTTCAAAACCACACTTGAGCAGTATATTTTGTTCATAATTAATACAACGATTCTCATCAAGATGGTTTGTAGGTAAACCTTTACCCAAATGAGGAAAAAAACTTGTTTTTTCTACCCTCGAAACTTTACTTATTTATCTCATCCAACATTTGTTCATTGTATCAGCATATGTTTTAATATCCCTAATTCATAAATAAGATCACTAGCATCGAGAACAATCCTTGGTAAATGAACCATTTGGCCTTTTACAAAAGTTCTCTTTTGTTTAAATGAGTGGTAACTATTATTAATAATTAGAAAAAGTAGGATTTCTGTATATTTTAGACTTGAATCCCTGTAAATTATAATCCTTAATTATTAATACATCTAAATAATTAATACTGTGGTTGGAAAATTTGTATGTAAATTTTACTGTCATTCTAATGGGATCCAGTATCTGTCTGCCTGGGATGACATGATTGACAAACCATGATGCTTTGTCAGAGATGACCTGCACATGTTGCCCTTGGGATTCTGGATACTGGCTAAGGCTCTTGCCACCCCTATAGTGCCTTTTTTAGGCAAGGTTCAAATGACAAATTCACTACCGTAACAGGTACAAGCAAGCAAAATCTGAGGGTAATGCTACTCAATGCTAGAAGTCTAAACCTCAAAATGCACTCACTCGAGGCACTCCTTAAAATGGAGAACATCGACATCTGTGCAGTGACAGAGACCTAGTTCAAGGTTCCAGAGAGCACCCCTGCATTACCAAGCTATAATTCATACCACACCTTTCGGCCACCTAACTTGGACCAAAACACTAAAGGTGGAGGTGTGTCCATATTCATTAAGGATATCCACACCTCCAGGTTAGTTGTTCAGCATAATGCATCCGAGATTATCCTAGTGCAACTAACTCTGGGCAAGACCGCACTCCAAATTGTAGCTTGCTACAGATCCTCCACCACGCCCCAGGATGCCCACTCCTCATTTCTTGATACACTGGAAAATATTAGGGTACAACCTAACACCCTAATTATGGGCAATTTCAACTACCCCACCATTACCTGTGAAAACTACTCATGTACCAACTCTTGTGCTGAACATTTTCTGGAATTCATAAATTCCAATGCCTTGGATCAACTTATCTACACTCCCACCAGGGGCAGAAATATTTTAGACCTGGTCATTACCAACATGGGCAACTGGTGTTCCACACCAGAGGTCAATTCCTCGTTGGTCAGATCCGACCACAAGCTAATCACCCTAGATATCCACATCCCACCCCCATTAGGGAAACCACCGTAAAAAATTTCTCCAAAGCCAACTTCACGCTTCTTAAGACAAAAGTGGAAAACTTCACGATACCCATGCTGATGGACAATAGAGGTACGACTGCTGAATCCTACACAAATAACATAAATGCACTTTATAAGCACTTACACGAGTGCATGGATCTTGCATTCTCTAACAGAACCAAGATGCTATCCTCCAAAAAATGGAAGCCAATCTGGTGGTCCCCTGCCATAAACAAATTTTAAAACAAAAGAAAGAAACTGTTGCAAAAAAGAGTAAAATCCCATGATTGGAGGAACTTCGTGGTCAGCCTCAGTAAGAAGCTGAGATCCATCATAAAATCCTCCAAAGCTAGTTATGAAAACAAAGTCACCAGTGATTCTAAAGACAACCACAAAACATTCTATAGCTATATCAAGAATCTCAATGGCAACACTCAGATCTGCTCTGAGTTACAGCACGATGGCACTAAATATACAGAACCAACTGATATTGCCAACATCCTGGCTGATAGGTTCAGTGCTAACTTTGCCCACCCTCTCATCCCCTAAAGATCTCTATACCGGAAGAATGCAAAGTTCCTGTAATCACGGCTGCACAGGTAAAAAAAAAACACACTCCAAAGCCAAGAATACAGCATCCATGGGACCTGACAACATCCCAGGCTGCATTCTGCACGAACTACAGAACGAACTTGCACCCCACCTAAGTACCATATTCAGTCATAGCCTCACCTCAGGCTTTGTGCCCACTGAATGACGCACAGCAACGGTTAACCCACTCCACAAAGAGGGAGCCACCACGGACCCTGGGAATTACCGCCCCATTAGCCTGACGAGCTTGGTCTGCAAGGCTATGGAACATATCATCATGGAACTTATAAACAATGACATTGGTAATCTCCAAACTCTGGACCCTACCCAGTTAGGGATTGTAAAAGGCAGATCATGTCTCCTAAACCTGATAGACTTCTTTGAAGCGGTCAGCAAAGCCGTAGATGAGGGTAAGGTGGTTCACACAGCCTATCTAGATCTCGCTAAGGCTTTCGATACCATCCCCCACTCTGGAATTATAGATAAAGTCACTAAACTAGGTATAAATCCCTATGTCACAAGATGGATTGCCAGCTGGCTTACTGACAGAACCCACACTGTGAAAGTAGACTCCAAATCCAACTTCAGACCAATGACAAGTGGAGTACCACAGGGTTCAGTCCTGGGTCCTCTCCTGTTTGGTATCTACTTCTCTGAAGTACAAGCTAACACAGAAGGTCTTTGGCTATTGAATTTCGCAGATGACTGCAAAGTAGGAGCCATAACTAAAACTCCTAACGATGTGGACAGCCTACAAAAGGGCCTCACTGAGACAGATGCCTAGTGTCAAAGCCATGGCTTCAAGCTCAATGCCAAAAGGTGCATTGTCATCCCTTTTGGTAAAAACTCTGTACCCATGAACTACCACATAAACGGCAGACTACTTATAACACCAAATGTGTGATAAGAGACCTTGGGACCCAGGTTGACAGTTGTCTCTCCTTTGATAATCACATCGCCAAAGTAGTCAGGAAATCTTTCTATGTGGCACACCTCATCACAAAAGGGTTCTCATCCAGGAAAAAAATAGGTCATTGTTCCCCTCTACTCATCACTCATTAGACCCATTATAGAGTACAATGCCCCTTTTGGTATGTACCTCACACGACATCTACAACAACTGGAAAGGTCGCAGAAATACCTCACAAAGGATTACCGGCCTCAAACAGATGCCCTACGCAGACTGTTTCAAAAAACTCCAGCTTTACTCCATTCCATATTGCCTACTCAGAGGCGATCTCTGCCTAACATACAAAGCTATGGCAAACCCAGAGCTGTTGGACATACTCCACTTAAAGAAATAACAATCCCTCCGAGCTACACGCTCTAGGGACCTAAACCCTGTCACACAATAAACAGAACATGCTGGAGGGATAGATTCCTGTCCCAGAGACTTCCCATACTCTAGAACAAACTACCTATCTATGTCAAACAAAGCTCCGCATTAGCACTCTTCAACAAAAATTTTGATGATTGGATGGAAATTCACCCCAGGATCACTTCTGTGGCTCTGCTCGACAGGGACACAAGAAAATAATTTTCTTGGGTGGCAAAAGCCAGGGTACCGTTTGGCTAGGCTTATATAGGCCCTAGGGCCAATAGCCTAGTACCCACCTATGAACATATAAAAACCCTGTGGTACCAATAATATAGCTAATAAATTATTTTAATAGGTCTGCATTGCTGCACCATATATTAGAAATGTCATCCCAAAACCTCAGGTTATTAAATATTGACTGTATTGGGATGGAAACACAAACTGTTGCTCTCAATACCACATAATAATATCTGCATTGAGAGGGGCACACACGTCTCCCGTAGTGATGCCACTAATCTGTTTAAAATACCCTCCTTCAAAAACATAAAATTATTATTCAAAACAGTTTCCATAAAAATCACCAGTAGTATCCGTTTCTTTATTAATCAAATCATTGCTTTTTACTTAAAAACTGAAGTACTCTAATATAATGAGGGATACAGAAAAACAAGTCACTAACATCTATAGTTCCACAAACCATCATTATTAAAAAACTAAGGTTTAATACACCTGCAAAAATCCTGAGAATATGGTACAATATATTTATACATAGACCTGACTCTCTCTGCCTTTGCATCAACAAAAATAGCAAAGAATGAATCTTAGACCCACCCGCTCCTACAGTAGGACAAAGTAGTGGGTCATTAATACACTTATGAATTTTGGGAATACCAAATATGTTAGGCACTATGGGGATTCAACTTTAAGAAAGTTATAAACATTATAATCTATCCCTCCTTGCATCAAAATATCATGTAAAAACACATTTCTACTGTAAGCCACATTTATCTCAATCTTATGCACACTAGAATATTGTTGCTCCTTATTAAGTAAACTAAATATCTTGCTAGAAATAATCAGTCGTGTGAATAAGTACAGTCCCCCCTCCCTTATCAGGTTTCTTCAGTCTTATCTCTTTATTATTTGTGAACTCTCTCATCAGCAACTGCTCATCCTTATTTAAATCCCATTTCCACTTGTTGCTTATCTGGAAGAACCATTTTTGAATATCACTTGTGCATAGATTCTCAAAGAAACTTAATGTTGGATGTAAAGCGGGGATAAATGTTCTGTTCTTAGCAAGTTGTGAACCACAAACTCCTGAAAGAGGAAAATTGTTCCCACCTGAAAACATAACATTTAAATTCAACTTTCTGACATATAGTTTTAAATCTAGGAGTGTTTCTCCTAAATCCATTTTCTGGGTAGGTACAAAAGTAAATACTTTACTTAACAAAGAATAAAGCCTATGGTCAGTCACCAAATTATTGTAATTAAATATTTTTAATCTATTTTAAGTTATTACTACATTTCCATTCCTTACATTAGCAGTTGCATGAATTCCAAAGGGAAAGGGACCATTCCCATAACTCATTAGTCATGTTCAAAACAAGAGACTGATGTCAACTCCACCCCTTGCCTTTCCCCCTTCCCTTCCTTGAGGAGTGTTGCCCATAATCCCTGTGGCTAAAATCTGTTCTGAAGCTGTTTTCTTAACGTTCTGTTTAACTAGTTTATTGAAGCTAAGAGCAGCAAAATTATAGTTTTCTTTCCCACAAAGTTCCCACACGTTTCTCAATGCATATTGGAATGTTTTATTCTTTACTTTGTAGTTTTTACTAGTTTTTTCTATGGTACTTGTATTAGTTCTGTGTATTGATTTATTGTTAATATTTATTTGATACGTTTTTCCAATGAACTTTTTAAAACATTGCTTTTCGGTGTTGTTTGATTGTTAGAATGTAATTTTGTTTTTTAAGTGGACTTGCATCTTGACCATTTAATTATGCATATCTTTTAATATTGATTGGTTGCTGTGCAGTGATTCAGTGATTATATGGCATTATTTGAGGGCGGTAGAAAATAAGTTATTTAACTCTGATGAAGTCACAAAGGTAGGGGATGACAATGCTTAACTTTTTGATTAATAAACTGGTTTATGTAACAGTTTGAGTTGTCTAGCTGATTTTATGCCAAGGTCATTTTGATTAGTAGGTAGAGGGAAACAGCCAGCCTTTATAGAACCTCACATCTTTAGCTTCTCGAGTATATAAAAAATGCATTTAGTTCCATTTTGCAGACAAATATGGTTTTGGCTTTTAAAATATAATGTTCCATATTATTTTGTATATATTAATACCAATTATTTATTTATCTATTTATTATTTATGTATTTGTTTTTATTGAATAAGACAGTCTGACTGGGTATGATCCCACTTGCAATGATGACTTGGGAAGAAATGTTTCACATAACGTTTACACGAAATATTACAATATTTTACATTTTTGCAAATAATTTTAAAAAAATGTAATAAAAACAAATAAAAATGCATGTACGGTTGTCAGCAGGTACCTAATTAATCATATTACTAGTGGTTTGCATAGGTAGAATGTAATTATATAAATATATTATAGATAACTTTCTATGTTTAGTGTAATAGGAACAGTTGTGTAATAAAGAAAACATTTATAGTTGTGAAACAGGGGAAGAAATTTTCAGGCAGAGGTAAATTTTGTAGAGTTTCAGATTACAGGGTGTAAAGATGTGATAAAGAGAGGGTGTTATGGAGAGACTGAGTATGGAGAAAAAGATGAGGGGTAAGGAAATGAGAGCCACAGTGGATTAGTGAGGGGTGTTTAGTTGGATAGATAGCAGTGTCATGTAAGAAGTGTAGAGGGGAGTTTGTATTGAGGAGGTAGAGGGGTAGGGTGTAGAGGGAGAAGGAGGGGGAGAATTTGGAGACATAAAATGCTTTTAGCTGAGATAGTAAGACAGACTGAAATTATTAATGGGGTAGAACATAGAAGATAGATGTGATGTAAATGGATGTAGAACAATAGCACGGCCAGGTATCATTCATTTGGTGACTCGAGTATGTTTTGAAGATGAGACAGTTTCTGGTACTTTGATTTGGTGATAGACAATGTTCCAGATTTTGAAGATGTAATTAGAGCAGAGGAAATTGCCAGTATTATTATTATAGGGCTTGGTAACTAGCAAGAGAGATTTACAGGATGATCTTAGGTCTCTGCTACTACAGTAGAATTGGAACACATTTTGGAGTGCTGAGCATTTTTGTGACATGTACATTAGTTTGTGGGCATTGGTCAGCTGGAAAAAGGGTAGGTAATGGGGTAATTCTAGCCAGTCTTGTTCTCTTAGGGTGGTGCAGTGGTGTACTGTTTTGGGGGAATTTGTAGCAAATTTGGCTACTTCATTGTAACATGCTTTTAATTTGTCTGTTTCATTCAAGTTAGCAAAGATTGGTGAAGTATGCAAAAGATTTGAAAGCAAGTAAGTTCTGGCTGTTGTTTGTCTAGTGCAGTCTATAAGACATGGCTTTGTCCTATAGAAGGAGCCTAGTTTTGTGTGTTTTTTAATAATCTGAGCTAAGTGTTGGTTGAACTTAAGTTTTCATCAATTAAAACATCTTTGCTTGGGAGAATACTGTTTCTGTTTGGTGGGGATGATGTCAGTTCCATATATTTTTGGTATAAAAAGCATTAGTTTAGTCATCTTATCATTAGGCGGAAGATGAGAGTTAGTTAGCCAGGATTCAGCTGCAGTGAAAGAGAATTGCATTATTTCTTGTAGTTTTTGAAGGATGTGTGTTATGCAGGTGAGTGTGGAGTCATCTGCATATTCTACACAGCTGAGGTTAGGTTACTTGCTGTGTGAAGTTTATTTGTGAAGATGATAAATAGAGTGGTCCTGGAACTGATCCCTGTGGTACTCCCACAGTGACTGTAAAGACAGGGGAAAATCCTGCTGCCATTTATCTGCTTGTTGCTGCTTGTTTACATAGCTGTGAAACCATGATAGAGATGAGTGACTAAGTCTGAGTCTAAGAGCAGGTTTTGAAGAGACAGAATCAAAAGCTTTAACAGATGTATAAAGATGCAGGCGGCCAGCTTGCCTTCATTTCTATACTGATTGACATTATTGGTAAAAACTAAGGAGGGCGGTTTTAGTACTTTGGTTGGGGCAGAAAACGTGCATTAGTGAAAAGATTGTTGATGAGCTAATTTGGGAGTTGGGTGTGGATGCATTTTCTGTAATATTTTGGAGAGGGGAGATGGAATTGCTATGGGTCTATAGTTAGATATTTCAGTTGTTTCCTCCTTTGTGCAGGGGGATGATCTAGGATATTTTCTACATGGCTGGGACATTTTTTTTTTTATAGTGCAGTTAATAATTATAGAGATAAGGTAGGAAAGAGATCTGCTGCTAGTTTAAGGTATTCAGCAGGTAATTCACTAACTGCCAAGGTGTTTTAAGTTTACTGCAAATTTTTTTTTTTTGTTTTGTAATTTGGATGTTTTGAAAATCAAATGTTTCAGCGTTATCTGAAAACATACTTTCAACTGCCAGATTCTCACAGAATGCCAAGATTTTTGCCTCTTATTTGTGGTCTGTTCCTCATATGCCAGAGTGGGAAGGACATGCCAACTGAATTCCCTATGGTGGAGAAAAAACTATTTGTTATCTACTAGATACAGAAGGTTAGTAAAAACAAAATGCTGTAACTCAAAATCTGTTTTGTTTTGTTAGCCTAGACCTAGAGATTGAAACACAGACAATGCTAAAGTGCATTTCGAGTGATAGCATTTCCATTTCTTAATTAGTGCTGTTAGTTGCTGGACAGGGAAATCAGATTTAATTACCATGGTTTTGGGATGGCTGCAAATTATTTAGTATTATTGGATGTAAGGAACCCGAAAAATTGTATGGAAAAAGGAAGGCTATGACTTAAACTGAGTTTTAGTTAAGTAGGAACATATATGCCTAGTGACTACATCTCATTTATTGTGCAAGCTGCTCCACAGCTGAATTTAGCTTACAAAGTCTCTCTTGGGTTCAGATTCAAATACAGTTTAAATTTCTGCTTGTAGTCAGCTAAGACTTATTTTAAAAGTACATTTATTATGCAAAGTGAACATACATGTCAGAAACAGAATTCTTCAGTCCCCGTAAAGCAGTTGTCCAGATGTTGTTTTTACTGATTTCTAGCAGTGAAGGACTACAGGATAGGAAAAAGTGAGTTAGGCTCACCACTGTATAGTTCACGACTGGACTTTTTAAGGTGGACTAAAAAGGAAAAGTGAGAAAAAGATTACTTTGGATGAAAGGTTGCTTTGTAAGTTAAGGAAAAAAAAAAACAGAATTTAAGACATGTTCACAGTCATTATGCTAAATTGTACACCACTGCTTAAAGTTTAAAAGTCTGTAACACTATTATCAAATAATAACATAAGGTTGCGGTATCTATAGTGTGCCAAAATTGTGTGCAGAAATTACTGCACAACTGTATATTTCAAGTCAAAAGTACTCATTTAAAGAGTGTCAGTGGTCATAGCATAATGCGGTTTTCTGACAATATTAGTTTAATATATGCTTGCTAAAATTGCAGTATCGATTTATACTTTAAAGTCTTGTATGCACCCTTACATTCAGAGTTGTCAACTGCCCCAAAGAATTCAGATGTAGTATCCAGAAATGTACAGCTATACTAGGTAAGTGCCTCTAAAAAGCAAGATGCAAAATCTACGTACAGATCTGTTTACATTCAGTGTAGTCCTAATATCTGAAGCAATCAAGTCCAGATAAAGTCTGCTTGAACATCAAATTACATTCAGTTGAAACCTGATATCAAAAACAATTATAAGGAAACTTAAATATATTAATCTGTTTTCATTCTTCTCTAAAACACTTAAATTGAAGTAGTTGCCACGTTATTTATATCTTTAAAGCTGCAAGAAGGCAGAGCTTTATGTGATTATTTCAGTGTGGAAATAGACAGGAATGGCAACACTGTACTTATTTCATGTCAGTCCTGTCTACAGAATGCCTTATGCAGTTAGACAACCTGGAGACCACCTCAGTTGGTTATGCAATTGTAAAAGATTATTAATGCATCACATTCTGTCATTAATTTCTGCAGACTGATGCAACTTTAAAATGTATTAACAGAGAAAACACTTTTTCTGTGCAATAAAATATCTTTAATATGCATTGTTTTTCTCTTGGGGCTTAGAAGCATTGTGTTATTGTTAGAAAAGTGCATATAGCCTCCATTTGTATTATCTGTATGTATTCATTAAGTTAAATGTGGAGGAAATCATGATTATATTCAGATTAAGTAAAAAATACACTTACATGAAAAGCACACTATGCCTGGGACATGTCAGAGAGCAGTCATAGATATGGCATGTTTAAAAATGACACCTTTCACGCAATAACCTTTTAGAGTTGTGCAAAGCACTCTGGTAAGGTAGAGTAACAACATGAAAAGAATTCAGGGGTTCTTAGAAGGAAATAACAGCACTAAAGGCCTGACAACTTAATTTACAGTGGCGAAGAAAAAAATACCACCTTCTAGATACAGCAGGTTAATAAAATCAAAATGTTATCACTTAACATCTATTTTGTTTTCTTACAGTGAAGGCTGAAACACATTGACGATGCTAAAGTGCATTTAGAAGGGCAGCATTTCCTAATTAGATAATGTTCGGTACTGTGCAAGGAAGCCAGATTTAATTACTGCAGAACTGGTTTTGGGATGGGTGCAATTTATTTGGTATTGTTGAATATAAGGAACCTGATGAATTGTATAGAAAGAGGAAAGCTATGACTTACACTGAGTTATAATTTAGTTAAGTAGGAGGAGATATGGTATGCATAGTGACTACATTTCATTAAGTGTGCAAGCCTCTCCAGAGTTGAATTTAACTTATAACAGTTGAATTTTCTATTTGTAGTCAACTAAGACTTATTTTAAAAGTATATTTACTATGCAAAGTGAGCGCACTTGGTAGGGACAGGGTTCTTCAAGCCCTATAATGCAGTTGTCCAGGTGATGCCATTGAAGGACTACAGGAACGGGAACTGTGAATAGGGCTGGTCACTGTACGTTTCGAGACTGAGTTTTGTTAAGTAGAATTGCCAAGCACACTATGCTCGGGACGTGTTGTAGTTATGCCAAATTCATTATGTTGTCTTTTTACCTGAGATGGAGTTTTTGTTTTATTTTTAACGTTATTTTACTTTCAAGTTCATTATTTGTTTTGTGCTGCTGTTTAATTAAAATAATTTTTTACAAAAAAAGTTCACAGTGAATTAAAACTGCAAAGTCTCATAATCATGTACTATGTCATTTCAACCAGGTAACAGATCTAGACTTATGTCTAGGGTGTATGTGCATATAATAGAATACATTCAGTACATCGATAGCTTACAATACAGAAACACAAAAGATCGACCACAGAAGGTCGAAATACAGAACATTGAGGCTGTGCACCACTGGCATTTTTTAGAATGCCAAGTCCACCTCAATGCACTCCTATTGATCCAAAGAAGGAGAAACAGAACTCCAAAATCACCATGCATCACACACTTTCCTATAGTGAAAGCTCAGTTAGCCTGCAGAGATGTTTAACTTCCAGTGCTTTTTCCATGAGCTCATTCTTTTTTGCCACTATCCGCAGCATGTGCTGAAGGTGATGGAGACCTAGGCTGACAAGTAAATGAAGATCTCACCACAGATGAGCAGCTAGCCTGCTTGTAATATCTGTAGATCCCACTGCCATCATTCATGAACAAGACCTGATTTTAGCACTGGCTCCTTCACATCATGAAGATTATGTCCATCTTGCATGGCAGCATATGATGTAATTGTTGGGGGGGACGATGCAATATGGCTCCTCTTGCACCCGTTGGTGGGAGGATGTAATATGGCTCTTCTATGTACAAACTGTACATTTCTGGCAAAGCCATGTGTAGTGTATGGTTTTCCTGTCCCCATCTTTTTTCATGTGTGCTGCCTGATTGAAATCATTCAGATATTAATTTTGTAATTTTCTTCCTCTCTGGAAGCCACAAATGCTTATTCTTTTAATTTTTTTGATAAGTTGCTTCTTATATTTATCACATAAAACCTGTTCTAGGTCTTGCACACAGTTCCTCAGAATAGTTTTGTCCTCAGCTAGTTTAATGCCACTTCTAAATATTCTGCAGTTTTCAAAAATCTGTTCTAAATTCATGCAGAATATCTTCTGCAAATCTCGATATTTTCAGTTTAATAACAGAATGTATCTATAGCTATCTGTCTGTCTATTTATCTATCCATAAAATCAAGTGCACACTGTTTTAAAGTGTTACATCGTTTCCTGTTAATTGTATTTTTGATTGAAACAGATGACAAAGTCATCTTTAAATTCTCATGAACTCAATTTAATATAAATTATGTAAGTGTTTTGCAAATGATCTAGCTTAGACTTATTTTAAGGTAAATAAATGATGTTGAATGTAGCATTTTGTCAAATGACAAATCAAAACTGTGTCATATTTCTAAATAGGTGACCCATTTATCTCAATCAGTAGGAAATGTTTTCTGTTGAGATAAATTATAAAAAGGCAGTTTTACTGACTGTCATTTGTCATACATCTTAAAGTTTGTTAAAATTTGGTTGGTAAACATATGAGCTTGTGTGCCACATGTATTGACTTGCCACATAGTAATCAGATTTTATTGAGGGTGTTTTAAAGCCCAAGATGATTCATAATGTTTAGTAGCAAGTACAAGAACAAAGATAGAGTGATAAATGAGCTATCAGTGTAAACTGTTCCTGCTCACAGCTGTATCACTTTTGCCACCTACAGCATCTTCTGAGCGTAAAAGCAACAAACAGGGCCTTATTTTCCTTGCTGTTTAATATGACAAAGTCATCAGTGTCTCAGTCATAGTGACTGTGAAAAAAGGAACTCCAGAATGTGTGATTTTTTTTTAAATGTAATTTTGCTCAGGGTCTGTAAGATCTATGTTCTGTGGTTGTAGGAATGGCATCTCAGTGATTTTCTGTAAGATCTGTGTTCTGTGGTTGTAGGAATGGCATCTTAGTTTATAGTACCTGCACATTTTATGGCATAATTAACTAAGCCAAATTAAGAAGAACAGAAGAAAACAAACTTAAATTGTGTTCTTTTGGGTTTTATTACTCTTGGTTAACTGAAGCATATCACAAAGCAGTATGTGCTGATAGTAAGAGCAATGCATGAAGTACATATTGTCCCTTCAGTTGCTGTTAGTGTTGTTTAACTTTATTATATTAAAATAGTTATCAGGTACAGACCGTACAACAATGCCTTATGGTAAAGGGATGGCTCTCTGCCCTAAGGAACTAGACATAACCTGTAACTTTTGCATATATAGTGTATGACTGTGACAAGGTGCCCTAACCATAATGCATTCCAAGATTGCCACAGAAAAAGGGGCATTTATATGTTGTTATTTATCTGTTCATCAACCTTCCTCCCTGAGACAAGAATGCTCTTTCATCATTGAATAAACATCTGCTTAAGTTGGACTTTTTTTTCCCCCTCTGGAAAGAGGACTTTATTTTAGTAAGTTTTGCTGAGTTGGCTCCGGACAGGATCTGTCATTCCGAGTGGTTATTCTTATTCCTAATCTTTTACTTTGTCCTGCAGACTGTTGAGGGCACAGGTTGGGATACCAGATCAGTGCTTCATTGATTTCACTGCCTTTTTTATACAATGGTGGTTAAGTTAGAAATGGATCACAGACAGAAGTCTGCAGTTTACTGGTCATTTGGTAACCTTATCCTTAACTGTCTTCACTAGCCCTGGATAGTGAATGCATAATTAAGGTCACAGATACAAGTATTGTCACATTAAGAAAATGAACCAAGATATTTTGGCCAGAATACACACACAATCCAAAATGAGGCTAACAGAGTAGGTGATTCTCTATGTAAATATGAATGATGGAGGAGGTAAAAGGAAAGCGATTCTCTATGTAAATATGAATGATGGAGGAGGTAAAATGAAATGAGCACTTTCTTTCACACAATGCTAGAATGGTCAGGCTCATGTCATTTTAGTACAGGGCTATAGGTAAATAAATAAATGTGATAGACATATGATACAAAAGCAGAGGGTTGGTGCTCTGATTAGCAGGTAGTTGCAGTTGAAGCGAAATGTTTGGGAACTGCAAATTCTTCAATGATAATATCCATGTATATGATACTAATCATGCCTCTCAGCTGTCAAGATTTTCAAAGAACATCCAGATGTCTACCTTGTATTTTGGTCTGTTCCTCATAAAAATTGTGGTTTTCTGGCATATTACTGAAGATGGAAGTCACTGAATAATGACAAGCATTTGAGTTTCAGACCTTTAGAAAATGCATGCTGACAGAAATCCCATTATGGTAGAAAATTTGTAACAGTACTATTTAAAATATGTCTCCATTTTTGTGGGCCATTTGTCTCCCTGTTATTTTAGGCTTCGTAAAGATTTCTTGCACTAAGAGGGTGAGCGATATGGACACTGTGCCTATTGTGGTAGGCATGATCTTACAGGTATAGGCTGTGATAAAGAAAGATTGTTAGCAAATAGATGGGATTAAGGCAATCTTCTTAAGTCAATTAAGGCACAGTTGTCACGTTCCCTGAAGGTGTTTGGTTACAGTTTATCAAGATGCCAGACTTGATTTTACATTCTTATGTGTTATCTATTATGTATTTATTTATTGCCATTGTTTATTAAAAAAGAAATTTGATTGAAAAGATCTGATCAAGTCTAGACTTTCTAGATGAAAGCGCTCATCTTTGGTGATTTTTGTGAGAATCTATTCGTCCTGAAGTGAATAAAGTGGATTTTGTATTCTACAACTGTGTCGTGATTTGCAGCTGTGAAATACTTGGAGTGGGTTCAATCCAGCTACTACTACTGTTTTTTTGTGTTTCAAGAAATTTGTTAAAACTAGCCACTTTACCAGAGGAACTGGGAAATTGTCACTTGAAAAATTGTTTAGGAAGTGGATGGTCTGTTCCTAATACACATTCTCCATAGAAAATTAATGGCAGACTCGTTTTACTTGACTAAATATGAATAACCAAGTAATGCAGGCAACCAAAGGTCGGCCTATAACAAAGGAAATCAGCCAAATAAAAAATAGTCCGACCACCATGACTAAAAACATTTATTTTATTTTACATTTGTTAACCAGGATAGTCTGACTGGATTCATGTCCATTTTCTTAGTTGGCCCGGTGAGAAAAGCTCCAAGGTACAGGCAGATAAGATTACTTAATACAATTTATACACTGGTTACATACTTAAGTTATACAATTCCAGAGTTAGAGAAAACTATAATTTTAATTTATAATTAAAATATAGTATTAAAAAAAAAAAAGGATATAGATATGTATGGGTCTACTGAAAAAGACCGAAAATCCACTTGTTCGAAAACGAACATTGGATTCTTGGTTAAGCGAAAGTGCACTTCCACGAAGAACGGTTCAACGAACCATTAAGGAACACAGGTGCCGAAGCACACTACAGTGGGGAAAGGGAATTTACGTGTTTCTCCACTGTAGTGCGATCTTGAAGTTGGTATATTTAAGTTAGGGGGGTGTGGGGGGGTGCAGGGGGCAAGCCCCCCCTGCAAAAACAATGTTTCTGTGTTCATCAGTTCATTGACCCGATGTTCGCGGAAGTGCACTTTTGCGTAACTGTGGGTCTACTGTTTTTTTTCAAATTTTATTTTATTTATTTTTATTTTACATTTGTTGACTGGGATAGCCCGACTGGATGCATGTCCATTTTCAGCGGAGGCCCGGGGAGAAAAGCTCCAAGGGTAAGCAGATACAGCATTACATAATACCAGCATTATATTTTACAAACAGACTATTTACAGAGATTACATAAGTAAGCAAGTTAAACAAGTTCCACAGGTTAGAGTTAATCCTGAGCGCAAGTCAGGATTAAATTAAATTACACAGTAAACTGGTTAACAGATTTTTACACATTCTAGAGAGAGTTAGCCAGGCTTGATACATTGACATAACCAGTTAAGTGACAAATGTTGTTTGAATCTAGTTTTAAATTGACCTAAGGTGGAAAGTAAGGTAATATAATCTGGAAGAGAGTTCCAGGATCTACTTACAGAGTTTTGCAAAGAGAGAGTCACCGGCTGTGTTATTAATTTTGCTAGTCTGAATTAGTAGTTTGTTAGAGGATCAAAGCAGTCTAGGATTGTTATAGGGGGTGATAATATTTTTAAGTGCAGGAGTATTGTCCGGATTATAGAGGATTTTATAGGCCATAATCAGTTGGTTATACTGGATTAGGCTGGGTAGTTCAAGCCACCCAAGCTGATTTAGATTGATGCAATGATGTGTCCTAAAAGGCAACCCAGTGGCAAACCTGGCAATGTGGTTGTAGCAAATTGAGAGATGTTCTTCATCTCACATTGCTGCAGTCCTAACACTTGGGTAGTCCGCTGTCCCTCGGTCGGCCCGAATATCAGAGTATAAGGCTGACGTCGGTCAAGGCGCATTTGACTGACATCAGAACGTCAGGGTACAAATGCGCATGACCGACGTCATATCCTCAGTCTTTTTTGCCGCATGGTCCGATGCAGAAGCAGTGTTGCAAGTGCCGTTCGGCGTTCTGAAATATTTCGAATTCAGAGTTTCAGACCGAAGTCAGAGTTGGTTAAGTACCCCGTTAGAATATTTTGTTTTTTTCTTGCCTCAGTGGTTTACCGGATGTCAGAAAAAGTAAATAACTGTATTTCTTGTGGGAAACAGATACCGCATAGGGATTACCATAACTTGTGTATACCTTGTTTGGGACCTGAGCACGACGTTGTTGGGTGTCGCTTTTGTGCTAGGTTCAATAAACGCACTATAAAGCGAAGGTTGGATTGTGCCAGGTTGGTCTTTGGGAAGCAGTGCAATTACAATATGCCGTCGGATGCTCCGCCGCCGGCTTCCTCAAAGAAGCGCAAGGACAAGGCAGTTAAACCTAGGTTAGAGGAGTCGTCCGAACCGGACGCCGGTTCTTTAGAGGCGTCAGTGGAACCGGTGGTTCCGACGGAGGCCTCTCTGGAGTCCCAGGGAGAAACTTTGATTTTACAGGATGTGGCCTCCCAGGAGGCAGGTCAGGCTGTAGGGGCTCCTCAGATAACTGTGCTCCCTCCCTTCCTAAGGTGTCTAGGCCCTCTCTTTCTGCTTCCAAGGCTTCTCCTAGAGGCAGGTCTAGTTTTGCTTCTGTGGGTGTCCCTCCTAGTTCTTCAGGTTCTGTGCCCAAGAAGCACATGCTTAAAATGGCAGAAGATTTAATTACTTTAATTAGAGGCTCTATGCCCCCTCCTGATAAGAGGCCTAGGATGGAACCTGTGTTGGGGATTATGAGCAGGCTTCGGATGTGTCTGAGTCTTCGGCTGAAGACTTGCAGGAGTATTCTCATTATTCTGATTCTGATGTGGATGATTCTACTCCTTCTGCTTCTCCTCCTGAGGATTTTTCTTTTTCAGAGACCCTTCACTCCATGAGAGAGCATTTTAAATGGGAAGGTCAGGATTTCTCTGATTCCAGGAAAAGGCTTAGGGAATTTTGTTTTACCCCAGCATAGGCCTTTAGCTATACCTCCTGTTCTGAATGTGGTGGAAGATGTGTTTGCAGAGGCTTCTCTTAATCCTGATTCTTTGCCTCCTGCTCCTATTAAACCGGATAGGTATTACAGGGTGCCTGAAGCTCATAAGTATCTTTTTAAGAGTCCTAGGGCAGACCCAGAAGCTGTTAGCCAGGGGCCTAAGGGTGTTAAGGCTTCTGTTGTCAAGAATCCGGTTCCGGCAGATAAAGAGGCCAGGGCCTTGGATAGATGGGGAAAGAAAGTTTATACTTCTTCCACTCTAGCCATGAGAGCTTTGAATTGCCAGTTTCACATGTTGAAATATCAAAATTATCTCCTTTCACAGTTGAAATCTAAGGTTGATGCTCTGGCGGAAGGTATTGATTGTAAAGAGTTACAAGATTTAGTGCATGTTTCTGAACAGGTAGGTAAGCATTCTTTGCAATGTGGTTTTGATGCTGTACAGGCCTCATCTAGGGTGGCTGCCACTGGGTCAGTTATTCGCAGGCATGCCTGGCTGAGGGATCAAAATTTATCTGACCATGTTAAAACTAGAATTTTGGATGCCCCTTTGCAATCTGATGTCTTGTTTGGTTCTCCTGTTGAGGCAGTTTTAAAGAAAATGGAAGACAAGGCTAAGTCTATGCAGACTGTTAAAGATTTTTTGCAGGTTCAGCCTCCAAAGTTTAGTAGAAATTGGCCTACTAAAGGGTGGACGTATCCTTCTTATGATTCCCAGTCTAGGGGTAGATCTAGACGTGGCAGGGGCAGAGGTCAGGGCTCTTTCAGGCCTAGAACAGGGAGTTCTCCTGCACAGTCTTCGGGTGAGGGCAGGGGTCAGTCCTTTCGTAAACAGACCCAATGACCTACCTTTTCAGCTGCCAGAACCTTCTCGCCTGGCAGCACCTTTGGGAGGAAGGTTGGCACTTTTCAAAGAAAATTGGAGTTTGATCACCCAAGACAGATGGGTACTGGATATCATACATCACGGTTACAGGTTTTATTTCCATACCTTGCCTCCTTTCAAAGGCATGCCAGACATTCTTCCTCAACAAAGAATAGAGGCTCACAAGCAAATTTCTCTGTTACTCCAAATAGGGGCCATACAGCCAGTTCCTTTGCCAGAAAGGGGCCTAGGATTTTATTCTCGCCTGTTCCTAGTACCAAAGAAGGGGAACACGTGGAGGCCAATTTTGGATTTATCTATCCTCAACACTTATCTGGACATTCCCAAGTTCAAAATGTTGACGTTGCAGCAGCTTTTACCTCTGCTGGGCAAAGATCATTGGATGGTAACTTTGGATCTCAAGGAGGCTTACCTTCATGTTCCTGTCAGACTAAATTGCAGGAAGTATCTGCGTTTTCGAGCTGGGACCTCTCACTATCAGTTCTCTGCATTGCCCTTTGGCTTATCTACTGCGCCCAGAGTGTTCACGAAAGTTCTGGCTCCAGTGATAGCTTTCTTCAGGCTAAAAGGAATACATATCTATCCTTATTTGGACGACTGCCTGATTCTGGCTCAAGGAAGGGAAGAGCTTCTTCAACATTTGGAATATGTGATAGCAGTGCTAAGATGCCTGGGGTATTCTGTGAACGAAATAAAGTCCAGTCTAGTACCCTCTCAGGACATGTGCTTTCTGGGTGTGAGACTGAATACAGCATCCCAGATGGCCCTTTTAACCCCGGACAAACAAAAGAGTCTATCCCTTTACTTCCATCAACTATCTCATCAGTCCGGCTGACAGCAAGGACAGTCCTTCAAGCCTTAGGGTTCATGGCATCTTGTATTCTGGTGCTTCCCAATGCCAAACTGCATATGAGGAAGCTACAATGGTATCTCAAAAATGTATGGACACAGCACTGCCAGGATCTGGACACTGTCATTCAAATAATACCTTGCATTCAAAAGGAATTTTTGTGGTGGGCTCAGGAATGTCACCTAAACAAGGGACTCTCTGTGACCCGGCCAGAGGCGAGTCAGATTTTAACGACAGATGCCTCAGACAAAGCTTGGGGAGCTCATCTAAATGGAAAGTGGATACAAGACAAGTGGCCTGCCAGACTACAACATCTACATATCAACATGTAGGAGATGTTAGCAGTCCAGTTTGCATTAATAGCTTTCAAGGATTTACTTCTTCCAGGGCAGGTGTTGATTCTAACAGACAACACAACTGTCATGTGGTACATCAACAAGCAAGGGGGAATGCATTCTTATCCTCTATGCAGGCAAGCAATGATTTTGTGGGAGACTGCTCTCAGTTTACAACTAAGTCTTCAGGCAAGGTTTCTGCAGGGAGCACAGAACTCCTTAGCAGATGTGTTAAGCAGACAAATCATGGATCCCCACGAGTGGAAACTGGATCTTCATGTATTTCAGAAATTGACAGTGTCCTGGGGAACTCCAGACATAGATCTGTTCGCTTCTCCACTAAACCACCAGCTGCCAAAGTTTTGCACAAAGCGGTTTCATCCCACAGCTTGGAAAGTGGATGCTCTTTCTTTCAGTTGGACAAATCTTCATGTGTATGCCTTTCCACCTCTGCCTCTCCTCCCAAAGGTACTTCTGAAGGTCAGACAGGACAAGCCAAGGATGATTTTGATAGCTCCAGATTGGCCTCGACAGCACTGGTACCCATTACTGAGAAGTCTAGTACAGAAGCCTCCATGGCCTTTGCCTTTGATTCCACATCTGTTGTCCCAGGAGGACAGTCATTTGCTCAATGTCAAACTTCACTCTTCACCTAACAGCATGGCATATTCTGTTTTAAACCGTAGAGGGTCTCAACTTCCACAACAAGTTTTGAATGTGATTTTGGAAGCTAGAAGGCCTAGTACAAGGAAAGTGTACGCAGATAAATGGAAGAGATTTTTATTTTGGAGTGCAGCTAAGGATTTGGATGTTTCTGAGCCTGATTTAAGTGTGGCTCTTCAATATCTTACTGAGTTATTGGACAAAGGTTTGTCCTTCTCTTCTATTAAGATTCATGCTGCAGCAATTTCAGCTCACTACGATTGTGACCCACCATTGTTTTCTCATCCTGTGTTCAAGCAATTTCTTAGAGGGGCAAAGAATATAAGACCCCCACGAAGGGCTCCTACTCCTGCTTGGGATCTCAATTTTGTGTTGGAGAAACTCACTCTACAACCTTTTGAGCCTGCAGCTACTGCTGAGTTGAAATATTTGTCATGGAAGACTGCTTTTTTGTTGGCCATTACCTCTGCAAGAAGGGTTTCTGAATTGCAGGCCCTTATGGCAGTTGAGCCTTTCTTAATTTTCCATAAGGATAGGGTATCTTTACGTACTAATCCTTCCTTTATGCCTAAAGTGGTTTCTAGTGTGGCTTTAAACCAAACTATTCATTTGCCTACTTTTTATGCAAATCCCCAAACTAAAGGGGAAAAGATTTTGCACACTTTATATGTACACAGGCAGTTGCGATATTATTTGGACAGAACTAAAGGGTTCAGACAATCTCAGCAGTTATTAGTTTCTTTTGCTTTGTGCTCTCAGGGCAAGCCCGTGTCAAAACAAATTATTTCTAAGTGGATTGGATTTTGCATTGCTTTCTGTTATTCCCATCATGGCAAAGAGATTCCAGCTGGGATTAGACCTCATTCCTCTAGGGCTACTGCCGCTTCAACAGCTTTTTTGAGGGGGGTGGCTACTAAGGATATTTTGGAGGCAGCCACTTGGAGTTCAGTGCATACCTTCTCTAGGCATTACCACCTTCCACTGTACTCTAAATCCAGGGCTGGGTTTGCCACTGCTGTGTTGCAGGGCATTTTGGCAGCTCCTGCTTCATTGTAGTTTAGCCATCCTCCCTTTCCTCTGCTTTGGGATTCTACCCAAGTGTTAGGACTGCAGCAGTGTGAGATGAAGAACATAGTACAGTTTTGTACCTACCATAAATGTAGATGTTCGAAGATCCACATTGCTGCAGTCCAATTTACCCTCCCGCCTTCCCCTCTGTAGTTTGAGGTGGTTGTGGGGGTTGGGTAATCCATCTGAGGATTATTGCATATTGTATATATTGTATATATTGTACATACTTTTGGTGTTAGGCTGGTTGGTTGTTTAGTTGTTGTCTATGGGTTTTGATCTTTCTTTTTAGGGTCTTCTGACATCTGGGGCAAGAAAAGACTGAGGATATGACGTCGGTCATGCGCATTTGTACCCTGACGTTCTGATGTCAGTCAAATGCGCCTTGACCGACGTCAGCCTTATACTCTGATATTCGGGCCGACCAAGGGACAGCGGACTACCCAAGTGTTAGGACTGCAGCAATGTGGAGCTTCGAACATCTACATTTATGGTAGGTACAAAACTGTACTTTTGTTAAGGACAGTCTTGTTTAAATTCGAGAGTAGAGGGGATGCATACAGAAGGGTTGAAAGAAGGTGAGAGCGAGCTATAGCAGTTTTAGCTGGAGGGGTTAGGAAGGCTTTTATTCTGTAAAGTGACCCTAGTTTTTTTTATTGATGGTTTTGATAGTTTGGTTAACATGTAGGTTGAATTTTAGATTATTGTCTATTATGACACCTAATAGTTGTGTAGAGTGGTCAGGGGAGATTATTATGCCATCATTTGAATTTATGGTAAAGGTGAAAGCAGTAGACCTACGTGTTGGTGAAAATAACAGCATTTTAGTTTTTTTGGGATTTAGGATCAAACGATGTTCAGAAAGCCAGTTTTCTATTGTATTAAAGGTGGTCTGGGTAGCTGACCATAACTCTACTGGACATGTGGCTGAGCAAATCAGAGTAGAGTCATTAGCATATTGTATACAGCTGACTTTTGGGATGACAGTATAAAGGTCGTTAATGAAGATGGAGAACAGCAAGTGCCCTAGTATAGAGCCTTGTGGTACTCCAAGGGTGTTAGGTAGAAGGTTAGAGAGTTTGTTCTGCTAGAGGACAGCCTGCTGTCGACCATTCAGGTAGGATTGAAACCATTGAAGGGCTCTAGTATCTAGACAGAATGTTTGCATGGTGTGGATTAAAAGTTGGTGATCAACCATATCGAATGCCTTAGAAAGATCCAAGAAGAGGGCTGAGGATATATAATTATTGTTGCGATTATGGTTTATGGTCTTGGTAAAGGCTAGGAGGGCTGAAGTAGTGCTGTGATGAGGACGGAAGCCATGCTGAGTGTCTGCCATAAGGTGATTCTGGATTAGGTGGTGCATGAGTTGTCTATGAATACATTTTTCCATAATCTTTGCAAGTGGAGAGAGTATAGCTATTGGCCTATAATTGGAGAATTCAGTAGAGCTACCTCCTTTGTGAAGTGGGATTACGCAGGATATTTTCCAGATGGTGGGAATTTTAGCTTCTGCTATGATTTGATTGATTAGTATTGAGACGGGGGTAAGCAATAGCATCAGCTGATTTTTGTAGGTACTAGGCAAATAGTTGATCAGCAGAAAGTGTAGTGGGTTTTAATTTTTTGATCAAGGTACGGATAAGTGAAGTGGCGACTGGTTGGAAGCTGAATGCGAGTAGGTTTCTAGGGGTGCTACTTTCAGGACCAGGGGAGCTAGGAGGTAGTTGGCTAGCTAGGGCTTGAATTGTCTCAGTAAAGAATCGGTTAAAACTGTCAGAAACATCTTCAGGGGTTTTATCAATAGTAGCAGCAGGGATTGGGGTTGAAGTTTGTCCAGGATGTAGTAGATTATTTAAACCTGCCCAAAACATCTGAGGGTTATTTTGATATACTGTCTGCAAATTACAGTAGTATTGTTTTTTGTCTTGTAAAATTGATTTTTTGGTTTTGTTCCTGGATTGCCTGTATTTAATGTGATCTTGAGGGTATTGAGAAGAACACCATAAAGCCCATGCTTTGTTTCTAAGGGTAATTTTGAGTTTAGACTGTTTAGAAAGCCATGGCGCAGTTTTTGCCTTGGTTCTCTTTGAACGAACAGGTGCATGCAAATCAAGGATCTCAAGGAATTTGTTGTTAAAGTATGCTACTGCTTCCTCTAAGGGGAGGTGTTTTAGAATAGACCAATTACATGAGTTTAGTTCTTGTTGGAATTTGGCAGGGTCAAAGTTTTTATTGTTTCTAACGTTTCTGAGTAAGGGTTGTTGGGAATTAATGGTTTTGTGCTTAATTACATATTTGAGAAGGTGATTGCTTAGGCCATCAAGGAGGGTACCAGAGGTGTACAGTTGGGGGGGACTATTTATGAGTACCCAGTCAAGTATGCTTTCCTTTTGGTTGGGTTTACCTATCCTGGTAGGGGCGGATATAATTTGTGTAAATGCATGCAGGTTAATATGGGTGGTTGGGGATTCTGAGGAACAGGTGCCCCAGTCTATGTTAAAGTCTCCAAGTAGTAGGATTTCTTGGGGGTAGTGACATGATAGCCAGTGCAGGATATCTTCAAGTGTAGATATATTGTTACCTGGGGGGAATGTACATACAGATGATTATTAAGTTGCAATTTGGTGGCAAGAATCTCTGAGTTATTAATCTGAGGTGGTTGTATTACATCTATGGTGACATTCAACTCAGATTTATAGAGTACAGCTACCCCACCCCCTTCCTCGAAGCACGATCCAGCCTGTGTATGTTGTACCCAGGTGGTAACACTTCATTGTCTTTAGTGTTAGGTTTTAACCAGATTTCAGATAAACAGAGAATCTCAGGGGAGTGGACATCCAGAAGTGCATGCAATTCATGCACCTTGTTATTAATGCTTCTAATATTGAGATGACAGGCTAGGAGAGAGTTAGTTGGCCTATTAATTGTACATTTGTAGCTTAGATTGCAAGTAGAGGGGGGTATGTGTATCTGAGGTGGGTGGGCCAGGGTTGGGGTGAATATCACCACCAAGTATTAGGTTGAGTCTATACTTGGTGATGAACTTCAGGAATTTGTTTATTAGTTTGTGGTAGTGTTTGGATCTAGAGCTAATGTGCCTGGGGTTGAGATGTTGATAGACTGAACAAGATGTTGGATAGGATCTGGTACTGTAAATATGGTTGAAGGTGGAAGGATTTACAGCTGGGGTGAATAGTATGGCCTTTTGGGACCTGAAATCCTGTGAGAAACTGGTTTTCATACAAGGTAAGGAGGTATGGTGCGAACAAGAGGGGTAGTAAAGAGGAGTATCATTATCTGTGATTCAGCTAGTGAGTTAAGGAACATTACCTGGTGATGCAACACCAGAAGATAGAGTGGTGAGGTAAAGGTACTGGAAGGGGGATGGGAGAATGCCAGGTGAAAGCTAATAGGTGCTATTAAAATGTAGGTAGAAGAATGGGGGTGGGAGGAATTATCCCAGATGAAAGCAGATAGGATCTAGAAAGTGGGGGAGTGGCTATAGTACTATAAATTTAGAGGTACTGGGGGCGGGAGAGAATTGGGGGCAGGGAGGGGAGCGAACTTAGCGGGGCTATTGCAGTTTACAAGGTTTCCTAAGGTGTCCTAAAGCTATAAAGTAAGTATTATAGCTCTTAATGTAAGAGTCAATTTACTTAAGTTACAGGGGAAGGAGGCAAACACTGAAGTAGAAAAAAAAGAGCCCTATGACTGATCAATATGGTGACCTGCTTAATTACAAAGCACTGTAAGTGAAAGCTTAACAAATGCTTTGTGTGCAACCTACTCTGTTTAAATGCTGAGAGAAACTGATTGCAGTCCTGTAGACACCATTTTGTAGGGAACTGTAGAGTTCAATCTGTTTAAATGATGAGAGAAACTGATTGCAGTCCTGTAGACACCGTTTTGTAGGGAACTGTAGAGTTCAATCTGTTTAAATGATGAGAGAAACTGATTGCAGTCCTGTAGACACCATTTTGTAGGGAACTGTAGAGTTCAATCTGTTTAAATGCTGAGAGAAACTGATTGCAGTCCTGTAGACACCGTTTTGTAGGGAACTGTAGAGTTCAATCTGTTTAAATGCTGAGAGAAACTGATTGCAGTCCTGATTGCAAATAAGTGAGTTTTTGATTATATACAGTAGACCCATATATATATATATATATATATATATATATATATTTATAATTATAATTTTTAATTTAATTTAAAACATAAATTTTAATACCAGAGAATAATAAACAGATAAATGTTTTCACACTTGTGTGCTTCTTCAGATCTATTTGACTAAATACAGTAGCCATTTCACATTGTAATGTACTGGTAGTACGATCATGAGATTTTAAACTGTATGATGATTAAAAATGAAAATATTTGACTAGGTGAAAAAGAAAACAAGATAGATGAGGTACAAAGCCATTCTAGCTGAAGCCTTTGTTAAAATACATTACTTGTTTACTTACACATGGCTGTTTGGGAATTGAAAATGAGAGCTAATTTTATGTTTTATAGTAAGGTATATGGAGGAACTGTCATAGTGATAGTTTGACTTTTTCTGATCATAATGTTTGAATATCATAACAGGTTATGTAGGGCTTAGAACAGAAAACCAAAGAAACCGTGTTGGGTAAAACCTTGGTGCAGAAATAAATCCAAATGAAAGGTAAAAAGTAAAAAATGCACCAAGATAACACACAGCAAACGTTTAATCACAGCAAAGTACAAAGTGGTAAGTGCTTTCACAACCGAAGTTGCTTCATCAGACAACACAGTAAAACATGCACAGGTTTAAATAGAGATTCTAAAATGCCAGTTAATCAATAAAAATCACACAATGATTAAGTAGCAGTGAAAAACAATTAAGCCTCATGCTCAAACTAAAAAAAAGCATTGCTTAAAAACATTGCTTAAAAACATTGTACAAGAAGGAATCAAATACTATACATGACAAAGCACTTAAAAAACTTATAAAATCATTATAAAACATGGAAAAATACTAGACAGGAAAAAGTTAAATAGAATACTTGGAAACTAATAGTTAAATACATTAGACTAATTTTGAAAGAACTTAGCTAATCTTAATGCTTGAGATGTCTAGCCTTTAAAAAAGGGACCAAGGAAGTAGTAGCATTCAAACCAGGATACTTTTCAGCATTAAGTTTCAAAATCCACTTCTGTTCATGTCCCTCTGTGATATTCTCAATGTCACCACCTCTGGGGTTTTTATGAATATGTTGTAGAACAAAAAACTTAAAGGAATGAGAACGGCCATTGGACATAACATGATTGGCTAGAGCATTTGATGGTTTATTATTACTAATATCTCTTAGGTGGTCTAGAATACGATCTTTAAGCATTCTATTTGTTTTTCCTACATAAAAAGCAGGACATTGTACACAAAAACAATAATAGACCACATCTGTAGATCTGCAATCAGTGTATAGATTAGTGTACAAAGAAAATTTCCTAGTAGGATGTACATATTTATTTTTGCTATATATAAATTGACAAGCACTGCAATTCCTGCATGGAAAAGTACCATGCCGATTGGATCTAATAATAGTTCTAGATAATTCACCATGACATAGATGTTGTTTAAGGGATTTATTATTTCTAAAACTAAAAATAGGAGAATGTCCGACCTTGTCTACCAGTCCAGGCACTTGTTGTAGCAAATACCAATGCTTTTTGACTACATCTAAGTATTGATTGATGTTACTGGAAAACTGAAACACCACTCTAAAATCATTACTAGTTTTGTTAGTATATCTTGTATTGTCAACAGCATCACCAGCATTAAAATAAGGTTTACATCTAGTGCTTCCCAGCTTCCAGGCATTAGAGATAGTCTGTTCAATGTCTGCAAGCGAGTATCCCCTATGTAAAAATTCTGTTTTTAAATTAGATAGGGCAACTACTGCATCTTCATCTCTGCTATGCAGTCGCAGTGTTCTAAAAACCTGACCCTTGAGCACGTTCCTAGGAACGTGTCTAGGGTGCATACTAGATTTGTACAAAAGAGTATTTTTTCTAGTGGGTTTAAAATAAGTATTACTGCAAAGACTATTTAAAACAGATTTACTAATCTGCACATCAAGGAAACTGATGTCAGTGTTGGAACTATGGTAAGTGAACCTTAAAAAATCAGTAGTTGAATGCAAATATTCCACAAACTGTGCCAAATCAATACCAGAGCCTCTCCACAGCATAAACACGTCATCCACAAAGCGGACGTACCAAAGTATTTGTCCAAAGAATGGATTATTGTTTGACAACACATTTTGCTCTTCCCAGCTGACCAAAGCCAAGTTGGCGTAGCTATTTGCACATGCAGTGCCCATGGCCACGCCAACTTTCTGCAAAAAGAATTGCTCTTGGAACATAACAATGTTGTTCTCTAGGATAATCTCTAAGAGACTACAAATCAACTGTATCTTAGTGTTGCAACAAAGACAAACCAGTACTGGATGAAGTGTCTCTTAAGAAAAGTCCTATTTGTATCCAAAAACACAAAAGAGGCACACCACGATGATCCGTCAGGCTTTAATAGAGAATTAAAAACATCAAACGAACAGCTGTAGGAAGGAGTAAGCGCTTTCACGTTTTAACAACGCTTCTTCAGACTTCTTAGTGTTGGTGAAACACTTATTCACATAAAGAAAATCCCTAACGCTGTCAACACCCCAGGTGTTAGGTATACTAGTGAATAAGGATTCAATGTCTAATGTAACAAGGACAAAATTCTCATTAACATCAACACTTTCCATTCTATCATAAAGCCTTTGTAAAAACATCTTTGTATCCTTCAATATTGTATGGCAGTTTGCCAACAAACCATGTAAACATCCCTCTACATAAATAGAGAGAGGTTCAGTACACCACCCAGTGCCTGAAACAATAGGACGCATGGGTGGAGATAACAAATTTTTGTGTATTTTTGGTAGGCCATATACCCTGGGAACAAGTGGTTTATACACATTAAAATACTTAAAAAGTGAATCATCTATTAAATTCGTGATTAGTAAATCAAAAATTAAAAAAGAAACTTTATCTATAATAGCGTTAACAGTAGGCTTGGAAATGCATTGATATGTATGCATATCAAGTAAAAGTTTCTCCATTTGTGTGACATATAAATCCTTGTCCAGTAACACTATACCGCCTCCTTTATCTGCCTGCTTAATAACTATTGAATGTATATTTTGTAATTCTTGCAGGGCTCTGCGTTCATCTACTGTCAAGTTATAAAATGACATACTAGTATCAGTTAAGTTGTTTAATTCTCTAAAAGCAATTTCACATACATCTATGAATCGTTGAATACCTGTTGGTAAAGCTGGAGCAAAGGTACTAGGTTTTCTGTATATATTATGTCCTTTATTACCTGCAGTAGTATCTGTAGGAAACAAACACTTCAGGGAAAGACTTCTGCCAAGTAGTCTTAAGTCCTTCAACATTTTTGCTGGGTCGGCCCTCCTTGCAGGAATAAAGGATAAACCTTTATTAAGAACACTAAGCTGTTCACTATTTAACACAAAAGAAGAAATATTTATAACTAAGTCTGAGACTACATGCATCTCTTTTTGGATTGATGAGCTATCACATCCATGTGCTGGCTCTTGAATGTCTTGCCGTTGTGTGTAAAGCTCTTCGACCGAGCTCTGTATGGCAGGGCTGTTCTCAAAGAGTAGTCCCCCTTCTTTGTCTTGTCTAAAAAAACACTCGTTTCCTTGTTTAGTTCTTGCCCTTGAGTATTATTAACTACAGATACATTTGAAGTTGAAGGCATTACTGCTGATGTCCTTGTTACATTAGACATTGAATCCTTATTCACTAGTATACCTAACACCTGGGGTGTTGACAGCGTTAGGGATTTTCTTTATGTGAATAAGTGTTTCACCAACACTAAGATACAGTTGATTTGTAATCTCTTAGAGATTATCCTAGAGAACAACATTGTTATGTTCCAAGAGCAATTCTTTTTGCAGAAAGTTGGCGTGGCCATGGGCACTGCATGTGCAAATAGCTACGCCAACTTGGCTTTGGTCAGCTGGGAAGAGCAAAATGTGTTGTCAAACAATAATCCATTCTTTGGACAAATACTTTGGTACGTCCGCTTTGTGGATGACGTGTTTATGCTGTGGAGAGGCTCTGGTATTGATTTGGCACAGTTTGTGGAATATTTGCATTCAACTACTGATTTTTTAAGGTTCACTTACCATAGTTCCAACACTGACATCAGTTTCCTTGATGTGCAGATTAGTAAATCTGTTTTAAATAGTCTTTGCAGTAATATTTATTTTAAACCCACTAGAAAAAATACTCTTTTGTACAAATCTAGTATGCACCCTAGACACGTTCCTAGGAACGTGCTCAAGGGTCAGGTTTTTAGAACACTGTGACTGCATAGCAGAGATGAAGATGCAGTAGTTGCCCTATCTAATTTAAAAACAGAATTTTTACATAGGGGATACTCGCTTGCAGACATTGAACAGACTATCTCTAATGCCTGGAAGCTGAGAAGCACTAGATGTAAACCTTATTTTAATGCTGGTGATGCTGTTGGCAATACAAGATATACTAACAAAACTAGTAATGATTTTAGAGTGGTGTTTCAGTTTTCCAGTAACATCAATCAATACTTAGATGTAGTCAAAAAGCATTGGTATTTGCTACAAGAAGTGCCTGGACTGGTAGACAAGGTCGGACATTCTCCTATTTTTAGTTTTAGAAATAATAAATCCCTTAAACAACATCTATGTCATGGTGAATTATCTAGAACTATTATTAGATCCAATCGGCATGGTACTTTTCCATGCAGGAATTGCAGTGCTTGTCAATTTATATATAGCAAAAATAAATATGTACATCCTACTAGGAAATTTTCTTTGTACACTAATCAGTACATTGATTGCAGATCTACAGATGTGGTCTTTTATTGTTTTTGTGTACAATGCCCTGCTTTTTATGTAGGAAAAACAAGTAGAATGCTTAAAGATCGTATTCTAGACCACCTAAGAGATATTAGTAATAATAAACCATCAAATGCTCTAGTCAATCATGTTATGTCCAATGGCCGTTCTCATTCCTTTAAGTTCTTTGTTCTACAACATATTCATAGAAACCCCAGAGGTGGTGACATTGAGAATATCACAGAGGGACATGAACAGAAGTGGATTTTGAAACTTAATGCTGAAAAGTATCCTGGTTTGAATGCTACTACTTCCTTGGTCCCTTTTTTAAAGGCTAGACATCTCAAGCATTAAGATTAGCTAAGTTCTTTCAAAATTAGTCTAATGTATTTAACTATTAGTTTCCAAGTATTCTATTTAACTTTTTCCTGCCTAGTATTTTTCCATGTTTTATAATGATTTTATACGTTTTTTAAGTGCTTTCTCATGTATAGTATTTGATTCCTTCTTGTACAATGTTTTTAAGCAATGCTTTTTATAGTTTGAGCATGAGGCTTAATTGTTTTTCACTGCTACTTAATCATTGTGTGATTTTTATTGATTAATTGGCATTTTAGAATCTCTATTTAAACCTATGCATTTTTTACTGTGGTGTCTGATGAAGCAACTTCGGTTGTGAAAGCGCTTACCACTTTGTACTTTGCTGTGATTAAACGTTATGTAGGGCTTACTTATATATTACTAGGTAGTTAATACTAGATCAGGAGTTTTAAAGTGATGGAAGATGAAATAAGTGAAGTTGGCATGAGTCTGGTAAGTATGGCTTGGTGTGAGCATATACTAACTGTGATGGATGTGCATGATGACGAATAGATTAAAGAGAAAGCTTGGCATTACAGAAAAGCAAGGTGAAGACAGAATGGGACAGTTATAGAAGATTAAAGCATCTGCATAGATTAAACATTTGTGAATAGTGGTGAGGATTGTGCAGAATTTCTCCATGAATACTAGGTTAGCTTGTGAGGGTGAAGCCCGAGCGGTCTAAAGGAATCACAACTGGGTTTTTCTCCATAACCATTACCAATAATTATTCTTGTTGCCCATAGGTCCAGCTCATCTTAACAGTAGTTTATTTCTGTTTTTGTGGAGGTCAGCACTTCCATGGTTAGTTATAACATAACTGTTGGTGCCTCACACAGTCCTTTGGTGCTCCCCCCACTAGAGTTAAAACGAACAAAAAAGTACCTACAGAGTTAAGGCTGAAAGAATTTTCCATTTCTAGGCAAACAGCTACTATGTTGATACGTAACAGCTCTTTCCTTTCGTGCAGAAACTGTAGCAAGGAGTTACACTAGATCCTTGCTACAGCTGCTGACACACACACCAGGCAGTATTTTAAATCAAATTAGCAGCTCTAATGTTAATCATGGCTGCTGAAATTATTGCTAGCAATAATGCTGACTTGTAGAGAGACTGATCAGAATCTCTCTTTTATAGTGCCTATCACACCCCCTAACCAGAGTCAGATACAGCAGTAGGCAACCAAGGCAGTTGCATACGGCTCATTGGCTAGGAGGGGGCCCACTTGCAAGGGACTGTCACATTTATTTATTTTTAATTAAAAAAAAAATGTGTTTTTGTTTGTTTTTTTTAAGGGCATCTTTCTTTTAAGATTGACTTTTGCATCCAGTCACACACATCTGGTGCACATCTGTGCATGTGTCATTGTTTCACAGGCCTCCTGTTCTTCCTTTCAGCATGCACGCAAAATTTAACTACAGCAAGACATTCCATTCCTCCAATCCTGGATGGATTGGGATTGGATTCAATTCTTCTATGGCACGGACAAGTAAGGTGTCTGTGTGTGTGTGTGTGTGTGTGTGTGTGTGTGTGTGTGTGTGTGTGTGTGTGTGTGTGTGTGTGTGTCTGTCTGTCTGTCTGTCTGTCTGTGTGTGTCTGTCCCCATTTAGGAATAGCAGGTGGTTTGTTAATTTGCTCAGGTTCTAACTCAGTACCTTAGTTACACGAAATAAGCCTGAGTCCTGTACCCAAACTACCAAGCTGTTAAAAAACCTGAGTTTCAAGGAGTTGAGTATCAGGTGCACTTTCCAAAGAATTGTGAGCTTCAAAGGAAGAGAAGTTTACTGCTGCTTATGCCAAGTCTGTTTACAAATGTGCAACTGTTTTGTTTAGCAGATGGTATCACTATTGTGTTAAATAATTTTAAAAGCATTGTTAGTAATATAACAAATAGCATACTTGCTTTTGATGCAGAAGGAAAGCTGTAGGTTCTATTCACACAGCATGTAGATGGGTTGCTGATACTGTTTTGTACTTTAAGGTGGGTGGGGTGCTGCAGTCCTGAGTATGTTCTCCTTTGGATGAGATGTCTAGTAACAATGATCCTGTTGTCAGTTTGCTGTCCATTCCCTATTGCAATATTACCAGCTTACTATTTTTAATGTAAGATAGGAAATGTATTCTTCAACGGCAGCAGGCACTGAATTTGTAGATGAAACACCTGCTAGCAGCAACCTCTTCATTAGTTACAGAGCTTTAATGTAGCGTTATTCAGATGACTTTTACTTCTGCAGAGATTATACATTGTTTGTGTCTTTCGGCTTTTCTCGGTTAGGGGTCGCCACAGCGGAACTCCGGTCCGCTAATGATTGGCAGTAGAGTTTTACGCGCTGGCTTGCTGGGCCTAACGCACAACCTTCAATGAAGGAACGCCCGTTCACGCATGTCGCCACACAGAAGACGCTCTAACTGAGAATCGAACGGGCAACGTCTGACTGTGAGGTGACAATGCTACCGCAGCACCACCACCGTAGTTCTGCAGAGATTATACATATTGACTGATATTGCTGGACTGTAATGACAGATGTCTGAGTAGACTTTTATGGTTGAAATGTTCTGAATTGGACAGGTTCATACATTTTGTTACATGACTTACTGGAAAAATGTTCAAAACTACAAATTAAAGCCTGCTGTAATAAGTGGTTCTGTATTATACAAGGAATATAATTTAATGCAGCCAAGAAGGTGAATCAAAGAACACATGCATGGTCATAAAATGTGTGCAAGAGGCCTGTGATTTGAAAACAGCGCAAAGGTAAACTTTAACTGCCACTGGCCAGATGCATTTTCTTTGAATATAAGTATTAATGTTATGTTTCATGAATGTGAGTTTCAGGGGCAGAGAAGTTTTAATGATAAGTCTGTTTTCATTGTGAGACTGTATTGCTTTGTTTAGCAAATGTCGATTAGTATTTATGCTATAAAATGTGAAATAAAAGTTTTACGTTAAATCCAAATTGTTGTAGAAGTAAAACAGAAAAAAACTATGCACACTGAAAGGTTTGAACAGTGTTTTTGGTAACTGGGGAGACATAGCCGCGTAATGGGGCACTGTAATAGTTGGGGGGGCCTGATCCATTTCCCTTCTTAGGGCCCCATTTGACCATTATCTGGCTCTGCTCCTCACAGCGTGTACCTGAATATTCCACCCCCTATTTGCCCCTCCCTAGCTCTGGCTTTAAGTTATGAATTATTTTAGTTTACTCCAACAACTGTTGTGTAGTAAGTTATCACATATCAGTCTTAGAAATGCACCCTGAAAAAAACAAAAAACCTAGAAGAGCCTTGCTTATTCACAGTCAAGAAACACTGCATCACAGAAGTGATGATAAACTTTTATTGGAGGAACACAGTTTTTATAATACAGTTATAACATTGTTGCTCAGATGTTCAGACTAAGAAGACTTTTATTAGGAGTAAAACAAGGAGCCAAAAGGAAGCGGCAGAAGTTTCAAGCAGTCCTTTTCCACTGAATGACTTCAATTTTTTTTCTATTACTAAGAAATGGCTTGCATATAATGGTGAAATGTATTATGAGTATTACATAGTACATATGATAGTGAAATGTATTATGGGTATTACATTTGCTAGGGAAATAAACTGCTTATTTGACCCAATTTTGAATGTATTGTATAGTACATGGTTACATAGCAGTAGTGGGTTAAGTTACCTCATTAGATTTCCGTGAAAAAGTGGAATTAAAATATTTGTATAGCTGATTAAGTTGTTAAATATAACTCTTAGCCAATCAGTACAACTATATGAAAATGCTTAAAAGGTTTAATAGGAAAGTTCATTTGTAAACATGCATGGTTATTACAGACAAACTTGTGGTTTAATGTGATTTCCGGTTTAGAAGTAGGTTGACATATGATATTTGAAAATCCTTTGTGAGTATTGTATATAAGATATATACTTTTCTGATAGTATACAGACTTCCCAAAGTTCTCATTTCTTGAATATGGCATGTTAGCAACTGTGCTGTTCCTTTTTTCATGCATGATTAGGTATCTGGTTGAGTTAAAATTCTAAATGATGTGAAGCAAGGTGAGCCTCTATGTATAATTTCATTGTATTTATACAATAACAGAGTCCTGGTTAGATTTGTCACTGTTAGGAGGGATGTGGTGGATATGGGTGATAAAGTCTGTGCTGTGGTAATGATCTGTGTACTGCAACTAGGTTTGAACAAACAAGAGAAGTTTTAATCGGTTTATTGTGTAAATATATCAGTTTGATGGGCTTATGTATTAATAAGCAGAGAGAGAGAGATACAGAGATTTATGGGGAGGGGTAGCATAATTAAAAAATCCTGTACCTCATTCACATAAGCGGTACTGCTAACAATCAAAAGCGGTGTTAGATAATATGGTGAATGTTCCTGCTAAATGAGCAATGATTTTCAATGCCTTTTACTGAGAAAAGATGGCTGCTTAGAAATGTGGCTTTAAGGATGAGAAGTTATATGGAAAGTATGTCTGGATATGTACATGTGCATTATATCTGTATATAATAATTTATATGGGCTATATGGATATAGATATATTTGTGTGTGTACTGCCAATTGTCAAATGGTCAAAGTACTGACATATTTTAGCAGGTATACACAAAAGCAAATGCTTAGAAATGAGGTTTGGGAACAAACCAGTTTTTGCAGGGACATCTTTAGTTTAGGGGCTAGAGGGAGTTAAATGGGGAAGGAAGGAAGGTTGTTGGGGTAAGAGGTTGTTGAGAAGTAAAGGGAAGTTGATTAGTCTCTGGGAAGGGTTAATTTAATAAGTGGAAGTTTACAGGAAGTGAGGTAGATGTATGGTGGGAGTTGGGGATTTTATGAGAGTGTAACTGGGAAGAGGAATCATATTTAGGCATGTTTATGTCAGAGATGACCAGTAGGTAACTCAGTGGACAGGTAGGCCTTTGATAACTGTAGTGTGCATGGCAGAGGTGTGTAGTAATTTTATAATGGAGAAGGGGCTGAGTAATAATTTTTTTTGTGTGTGTATGTGCCTTCACTCTCTGCTCTTTGGTTTCTGCGGGAAGGGCATTGTGGGTTTGTTAGGGATGGTAGAGCAGTGGCTATGGTTCTTGGTTTCAGTTAACAGTAAAAAAATTTAAAAAAAGAGGGGAAGAGAAATGGTCATGGCAGGACTGTTGCTTGTGGTGGTTTACCTTTGTAATGGTGTGGTTTTGCAGCTGTTGGCAGTGAGGTGGCTATCAGCATGGGGATGGGGTTGGTCGGAGTGTCTCATTGGTGGCTTGGGCCTGGTTTCCATGTATCGGGTGCTTGGCTGGCGATTGTGGCAGTCTTTAGGAATGGAAGAGGAAACAGGCATGCAGTGCTGTGCATGGGATTCCCTTTTGTCTCGCAGCTTGGTGATTCCAGAGATTGTTTGAGCTGTAAAGTTGTATATTCACAATGTGGAGAAAAGTTCTGAAAGTGACTGTTTCGTGGGCTGTAGGTGCCCATATGTAATGGTTGTTCACCACCCATGTGTGGTGTGGGATAACTATTTTGGGGAAGGGCAGGCAGAAGGGTTTGCCATACCTCTCAAATGGTCTGATTCTCACAGAATGTCCAGATTGTGCCTCATAAGTTTGGCCTGTTCCTCGTAACTGTAGCCAGTTTTGAGGTAAATTGGTGAGATGATCTGAGGAGCATTGTCACCCCAGGGAGTTTTCTATTAACCTAAGTAGAAAGAGAATTAGGACATACATCTGAGTTTCAGTATTCATAACCTTTGGAAAATGCTTGTGAATGTAACTCCTGTTATGTTAGCAGCTTTCTAAGTCAGTAAGGGCAATGAGTTAAAACATACTGATGTGGGTTTTACCTCCTTATTGTGTCAGGTGGGATACAGCTTTCTTGCAGTAACGGGTGAAGAGATATTGTGTAGGAATAGTTGGCCAGAGCCCTGTGGTGTCAGCCAAATCATCCCTCACAACTGCCCAGATTTTCGTGGCTTGTCGGAAGTTTACAAATTTGTTAAAGTTGGCATAGTGGTTAAAGTGTTTGCCTCAGAGGCACAAGTACAGGGTTTGATGCTTGCCTTTAAGGGAAATTGGCAAGGTCCACAAGGGCAGCTAGCCTAGTACTTGCTTATGAAGGGTCAGTCTGAAAAAAACATTGAGAGAGCTCAAATGAAAATGAAGTGTTTTTAAAAAAAGAAGTACAATGGAGTTTCAGACTTCAAATCCCAAAACATTATGTTAACCCAAACCATATTATTCTAGCAAGTGAGGATGAGGGTAACTCATTTCTGAAAGGGCAGTTACCTCTGGGCTGGACGGAAGTTAAAAGGATGAACTGCACTGGCCCACTATAAATGGAGGTAAAGCACTTGTGTGTGTGTTTTTTCCTCTCCTAGAGGGTTTGAAGTCTTAATGCAGCTCCCTTTTTTGATGTAAATGGTGATTAGGCAGAGTTTGTGGCAGAGGTAGGAGGTCATTGTGTCACTGGCGGAAGATCTGTTCCAGGAGATACTTCATGCTGAGTCTGTGATGACAAACGAATCAGGGGAGTCCAATCGGAAAGGTGATGTCTGGTGGTGAAGACTAGGTCGTTGGTTCGAGGAAAACGGGCATGGCAGTCGAGGAATGATGTTGCAGTAGATCTTCCAGCTGCCTGAGTGATGCATTATAGAGTGGAAGGTAACGACATGTTGGGAATCCTGTTAGGTGGGGCAGGCTCAGAGTGGGTTGGAAATAACTGTGGGATAGTTGAGGACAAGGGGTGGCAGGGGTCGGGTGAAGCTGTAGGTACTATGGGAGAGGCACAGCAGGCTTAATGAGCAGGGCCAGGGTGAGGCAGTCAGTGACAAGGATAGCATATAGTTGTCTAGGGTAGTTTGGGGTCATCTGTGGGAGTGATTAGATTGCTCTCTGAAGATTTTGGCATAGGGCCAAGTGATTGGTTAGCTTCACAAGCTTTGGGGCAAGGGACAGGGACATTTTTTATGACCCCTCACATACCATCCTCAGTTAAGGAGAAGATTTGGAGGGTGAAGTATGTTGATGAGGAAGGGGTTCAGCAAGTGGTGGAATTGGAAACTGCAATAACAAAGACCTTTTGGCAGTTTTAGGGAGGAGTAGAGTAGGTAGGTTGTGATCCAGGACATGGGATAATTGGGTGGTAGGCATTGTGTTCTACATGGCAGTTTAGCAGGAGAAGGATATTGCTTTGGCTTTACCACTCTTGACCTACTTTTTTATGATTAGGGGAGACCCAGGGCTTGCGGGCAGGGACCACTTGGTTTGTGGTATGATCAGAGGTTTCGCAAACAGAAGGCAGTTTTCTGTCCATTGGGAGGTTCGTCATCTGGATATATGGATAGCCACTATGATGGACAGATTTGGAGCACTTAATAGGGGGGGGGGATAGGGGGAGAAAGGGTGGGGTATGTTGGGCTTTTAATGTGGGATGTTGCTCATTGGTAGGGTGTAAGTTTTCACAAATGTGGCTGTTTACCTTCTTATTTTTAGGGGTTTCAGAATCTACGAGTTGGGGAAATTTTGGGGGGCTGTGGGGAGGGGTGGCCTTTCGGGGGCAAGGGGACAGTTGGGGGACACATTCTCCCCTTAAGGTGCTAGTATTGGGGAGGATGCTCCAGCAGTTTCCCAATTTGACCCTCAACTCATTCACTCCAATGGAGCTCAGGAAGTTTGCAATGTAACTTCCAGTGGGCGGAGCCTAAGCCTTTTGACATAATCAAATTATGTCCTCACATTTCAAACAAATGTTCATATTTCTGGAACCATAGGGGTTATTTCTTTCTTTATTTATTTGGCATTTGCTAACCCGGAAAGTCCAACTGGGCAATAGCCCTTTTTCAGCGGAGGCCTGGGGAGAAAAGCTCCACAACAGTATAACATTACAAGCCAGTATATAGAACACAGTAAGAAACAAACAAAACAGCAGATTAATTATGTCTAGGGAGAAAGAGCTCCATAACATTGCAAAATTACAGTATGAGCAGATAAAGCACAATAAGACAAATTGCAAACTTACAAGAACTGCAGATAAAGCATAGTATGACAGACATTACAGTAAATTAATTATAGTAAAATAATATATTGAGGAACATAGCAAGTAGTACGTGATGTCTAGGGAACATAACTAAATATAGTAGTTTGTAGAATCTTTGAGTGAAATGTATTGAGTGAGTGCTTGCTTAGTAAGAAAGGAGGAGACAAAGATCAGTCTTAGTACTGGGAGCCGGTTAGTAAAGAATCGATTCTGTACAAGTTACTTCCATTGGCAGCTAGTAAAAGAAGGAGTTGTAAGTGGGGGATAGGGGGAGTAAGTAGGAAGGATGTGAGTATAGATAGTGAAAGCGAGGAATGATTGTGTGGAGTGTGTTCAAGGGCGAGTTTTGCAGCGAGAAGTATTGGTGCTGTGTAAATGTTCCTTAAGGGGTCTTTTGAATGCTTATCACCCTAGATATCCACATCCTGCCCCCACCGTAAAAAATGTCTCCAAAGCCAACTTCATGCTTCTTAAGACAGAAGTGGCGAACTTCATGACACCCATGCAGAAAGACAATACATTTACGACTGCTGAATCCTACATAGATGCACTCTTTAAGCACTTACACGAGTGCATGGATCGTGATATCTCTAACAGAACCAAGACGCTATCTTCCAAATAAATGAAGCCAATTTGGTGGTCCCCTGCCATAAACAAACTCTACAACAGAAGGAAGAAACTGTTGCAAAAGAGAGTAAAATCCCAAGAGTGGAGGAGCTCCCTGGTCAGCCTCATTAAGAAGCTGAGATCCCTCATAAAATCCTCCAAAGCTAGTTACAGAAACAATGATTCTAATGAAAACCACAAAGCATTCTATAGCCATGTCAAGAATCTTAATGGCAACACCCAGCTCTGCTCTGATTTACAGCATAATGGCAAGAAAATTACAGAACCAACTGATATTGCCAACATCCTGGCAGATAGGTTCAGTGCTAACTTTACCCCCCTCTCACCCCCTAAAGGGCCCATATCTATACCGGAAGAATGCAGAGTCCCTGTAATCACAATTACGCAGATAAAAACTGCACTTTCTAAAGCCAAGAGCACAGCATCCATGGGACCGGACAACATCTTTGGTATCTACTTCTCTTAAGTACAGGCTAACACAGAAGGTCTCTGGCTAATGATGTTTGCAGTTGACTGCAAGGTATGAGCCATATTTGAGTCCCCAAACGATGTGGACATCCTACAGAAGGGCCTCACTGAGACAGATGCCTGGTGTCAGACCCATGGCCACAAGCTCAATGCCAAAAAGAGCATTGTCATCCCCTTTGTAAAAACTCTGTACCCATGAACTACCACATAGGCGGCAGTCTACTTAATACCAAGAGTGTGATAAGAGATCTTGGGACCCAGGTGGACAGTAGTCTCTCCTTTGGTAATCACATTGCTACAGTGGTGAGGAAATCTTATGTGGCAGACCTCATCACAAAAGGGTTCTCATCCTGGAAAAAAAAGGTCATTGTTCCACAGTACTCATTACAAGTTAGATCCATTATAGAGTACAATGCCCCTTTTGGAATGTACCTCACAAGACATCTACAACAGGTGGAAAGGCCACAGACGTACCTCACAAAGAGGATTACTAGCCTCAAACAGATGCCCTATGCTGACCGTCTCTAAAAACTCCAGCTTTACTCCATAGCATATCGCCTACTGTGAGGTGATCTCTGCCTAACATACAAAGCTATGTCAAACCCAGAGCTGTTGTACATGCTGCACCTAAAGACATCCCAATCCCTCCGAGCTACATGCTCTAGGGACCTAAACCTTATCACCACAATAAACAGAACATGCTGGAGGGATAGAGTCCTGTCCCAAAGACCTCCCATACTCTGGAACAAACTACCCATCTATATTAAGCAAAGCTTCTGTGGTTCTGCTCGACAGGGGCACAGGAAAATAATTTTCTTGGGTGGCAAAAGCCCGGGTACCTTGCTGGCTAGGCTTACTTAGGCCATTGGGCCGATAGCCTGATACTTACCTGTGAACCTATGATGGCTAGGGGAAGCCAATTCAAGGATAGAACCGGGAAGTGGCTGTAGAGGCTTTGGCCAATAGATTTGTTTGCTTTACAGATTTCTAAGAGGTTTTGGTCAGTGCTTCTAAGGTCCTTAGCTGGAGTATAATGAGAGATGATAGAAGAAATGTTTGGGCAGAAGGAAGGTTTATTGAGAATTGAGTGAATGACAAGTAGTTGGGATAGGAGAAGTTGTTTGGGTAGCTCCAACCAGTTTAATAAGTTGAGAGATTGACAGCGGTGTGAGTTTGAGGGTGGGTTAGTAGCTAATCTAGCAATTTTGTTGAAGGTGGAGTTGAGCTTGGTAATTAGGGAAAACTGGATGTTAGTTAGGATTTGGGACCCATAGAAGTGGCTTAGGAGAAGGAAGGCATGTGCAATGGAGATTTGGGACTCCTTGTGAGTTTTTTAATACAACTGTGGACATGTAGATTGAATTTAAATTGGTCATCTGTGATGACCTGAGGAGTTTAGTGTGTATCTCCATGTCAATAGTAATGTTGTTGAGAGAAGTAATAGTGAATGTAGATTTTGAATGGTAGAGAGACTTTGGTAGGAATAGAAGAAGTTTGGTCTTTTTTGGATTTAGTATAAGCTGATTGTTGGAGAGCCAATATTCAATGGAGTTAGAGTTTTGAGTAAGGGTATGTAGATTTGAGGGATTATTGGTGCTAGAGATTACAGTAGAGTCATCCGCATACTGAATGAGAGAAGAGTTAGGGGAAGAACTGTGGAGATTCTTAGTGAAGATATTAAATAAAAGAAGGCCCAGTATAGACCCTTGAGCAACCTCCATTGTGTTGGGAAGGAAGGGAGAGTGTGCATTAAGCCATGTGACAAACTGCAGTTTGCCTGAGAGGTAGCTATTGAACCAGGCGATAGTAGGAGGAGAGAGGTTAAGCTGAGAGAGTTTGGAGAAGAGCAAGTGGTGAGAGATGATGTTGAAAGCTTTAGAAAGATCTAGAAAGAGGCAGGAAGTGTGTTTGTTTTGGTCTCTAGTGAGGGATATAGTGTGAGAAAAGGAAATGAGGGTAGTGGAGCTACTGTGGTAGGGGTAAGTAGGTTTTCCTTAAGTAGGTAGTCCAGTAATTGCCTGTGTTTGCACTTTTCAAGTATTTTAGAGACAGGAGACAGCCTAGCTGTGGGTCTATAATTTAAAAGATCAGTGGAGTTGCCACCCTTGTGAACTGAGATGGTGTGGAATTGTTTCCAAAGTGTGGGAACTGTTGTTTCAGATATAGAGTGGTTGATAAGAATAGAGACAGGAAGAGCGATGGAGGAAGCAGCTAGTTTCAGAAAGAGTGGAGGAAGGTTATCTACTGAAGGAGAGCATGGCTTGAGCTTGAGTAGGAGCCTTTTTATATGGCTTGTGGGAATTGGTTTTAGTAAGAAGGAGTTGTTTGGGTTAGAGGTAGAGATAGGGTAAGTGGGTTTGGAGGAATTTGTAGTTTGTATTAGCTTGCTAATTGTGTCAATAAAATAAAAGTATGGTAGCAATTTCTTGAGGGGTGTTATTAGGGCAGGGGTTGGGAGAGGAGGATTTACCTGGGTGTAAAATGTGATTAATGGTGCTCCAGAATCTCTTGGGGTTTTGGGGTATAATTGTCTGGGGTTTTGTGTAGAAGTTTTTCTTATTAGTATTGAGATGTTTTTTGGTAAGATTTCAGAGTGTTTTGTATGTTTTTAGGTGGGTGAGAGATTTAGTATAGGTCCAGAGTTTCCAGGCCTCATCTCTTTTTTGCACGAGAGTATGTGTGGACTGGGGTAAGCCATGGGGAGAAGAGTGATTTAATTCTCTTGGTTCTAAGGGAGGCAGTAACATTTAAAAATGTTCAGAAAAATAGAGTTAAATATATGGACAACATCATCAAGAGGCAGTTCAGAAAGGAATGTCCAGTTGATAGCAGAGAGCAGGTTAAGTATATCTGGGTGGAAGTTGGTCATATTGTGGCAGTTTAGAAATTTGGGAGGCCTAAGATGATGAGAGTGGAATTTCTGAATGCTTAAAGGGCAGTGGTCACTATGGGAGTCAGGTATAATGGTATGATGATGATAAAGGTGTGATTTGGACACTAGTGTCCAGTCAGTAGTTGTACTGGAGTTGGTGCGTTGTAGTGTGTGAGAGTTGAGTGAAGTTGTGTGAATCTGGGTCCACTACATATTACCGAAAGCTCATATGACCGAAGCCCATTTGACTGAGACCATAATACCGAAAGTTCATTTTACCGAAAGCCCATATGACCGAAAACCAGCACTGGCAGGTATATGCCCAATTCCCCACTGTAGCACGACCCTGGAGTGAGAATATTAAGTTAGAGGGGTGTGGGGGGCACAGCCCCCCACATCGGGGGGTGTGGGGGGCACAGCCCCCCACATTTTGCAATAACCTTGTACTGATGTTATAAGTGTTCATGTATATTTAATGGATACACATTAATATAATAGTACATAAACTGCAATTATGTGGGGGGCTACACCTCCCACGCCCCCCAATGTGGGGGGCTGTGCCCCCCACACACCCCCAACTTAATATTCTCACTCCAGGGTCGTGCTGTTGGCTTGGGAAGAGATTGGTGGTGTGAGTGCAGGTGGTTGGCAAGTGCCGAGGACCTATGTTAGCATGATAGGTGGAGGGGTAGGATAGAAGGAGGTGTACTGAAGTGGGGAGAAAAGGAAATAACATATTGTGTTGGAAGGGCTATCAGTATAAAGAAGGTGTTGGGTGACTGGGAGAAAATCAGGGAGGAACACTGAATTATAAGTGTAAGAGTAATAGGTATTTGAGATATGGGAAGTTAGTGATATAAGCAGAAAGGTCAGGTTGAGGGGTGTTGATGGTAGAGATGTGGAGTACACTAGATACAGCAAATGGAATAGCTAGGCTTGGTGATGTAATGTAGTAAAAGTAGGGGGAATTGGGGTAGCTTAGAGGAGGGGTGTTAGAGAGACACAAGAGGAGTAGTTAGGGGGTGGGGTGGCGAAGTTGGAGGAGTTATGAAAGAAGTATCAATGGCGAACTTTTCAGCATAAACTATTTTTATTGTGGTAGTATTCTTTAGGTTCTAGGTGTTAAACGGAATTTTATAAGTCACAGTAAACACAGCAACTATTACATTTGTAATATTTATTAACAACTTTCAATATCTCAGCAACCACTCAAGTTACATACATACTCTCAGCAGCATTTTATTCATTTACCTGAGAACTTTCAAATGAAGCTAAGGAATTCTGTTGGTTACTAATCTATGTAAATTAATATTATAAAAATAGTTAATATCTATTTACCTTCCCTAGACAGAGTTCAAATATTAATGCAATTGAGTTCACCATTGTGTAAGCTTTAAGATTAAATCTTTTAAAACCATATGAACAAACAATATTTGACACCTAGACGCGTCAGTAGGAGTTAAGTGCAGATGCACCTGGAGGCGTTACTCAGATGTAATGAGTTAAGGAAGAAATAATTGATGGGTTTTCCCAGGGAGTTTCTATTAAATCAAGGATGTTGGGGGATGGAGTAGTCCTTAAGAATCTGTGATCTCTATGGAGGAAGGAGGATATATTGTACCTTGGGTGGTTTGGTAGAGAAGGACTGGCAAGCAAGTAGGTTCCTGGGCCCTTTTGATAGCCCCCTTTTGATAGTTTTAAGGTTTCACTGTTGGGTCTAGTTCCTAAGAAGGTGGCCATTGAATCCTGCTTGATTCATCATCTGTCTTATCCAGAGGGGAATTCTGTTAATGATTTTATTTCAGTAGAGGATGCTAAGGTCAGTTATGCATCTTTGAATAATGCAGTGAAGGTTATTGAGGAGTTTAAGGATCTATGGTTAGTGAAGGTGGATATTGAGTCTGCATTTCATTCATCTTTTCCTGGTACTGGAGGAAGAGTGTCCATTGTTGGGTATAGTAGTTGGGAGCATGTTTTACTTTGACGAGTCTATGACAATGGGATGCTCGGTAGCCTTTGCTACTTTTGAGAAATTTAGCATTGTACTTCACTGGGATTGGCAGCAGTGGGAGGATACGTAGAGGGCAGTGCACTACCTGGATGATTTCTTGATAGTAGGTGAAGGGTTTGGGGAAGTGTTGATAGGTTTGCGAGAGTTTTTTGGGATGTGTGATGAGTTGGCAGTCCGATTAGCTAAGTAGAAGCTGGAAGGCCCATCTAAGACATTGACTTTTTTGAGTGTATTAGTAGATTAGATGGTCCATTTGAAGGAGAAGGTTGGATGGGTGGTGTCCAAAGGTAAGGAGTGGATCAGGGAGGTTATGGAGCTTTTAGGGCTTTTGAGTTTTGTATATCAGGCAGTTCATCCTGACTGTACTTTTTTTTTAAGTCATTGACCTACTTGTTAAAAGGGGGAAGAGCAAAAACATTGTGTTAGGTTTTGTAAGTTAGTGCGGGCTGATTTGGCTCTTTGGTTGTTCTTTTTGGGCAGGTTTAATGGTGTTTCCTTTTGGCAGACAGGTTGCGTTGGTCCTGGGGAATTGCAGTTGTTTACAGATGCAGCTGGGAGCATTGGAATTGGTGCATTTTTTGGCAGGGAATGGTTTGCGGATTGTTGGCTAGCAGATTGGAGAGATGAATGGAAAAGGGATGTTGCCTTTTTGGAGCTAATATCAATCTGGGTTGCAACGGTAGTTTGTCAGGAACGATTGAGGGGAAAGAGGGTAATTTTTTATTTGGGCAATATGACAGTGGTGTGAGGTTTGCAGGCGAAGACTGCGAGGTCTGAATTGTTATTAGTTTTACCTAAGTTTGTTTTGTAGGGTTTGCTAATACATTTTTCTTTCACAAGTATGCACCTGGCAGAGGTTAAGAATGGAATTGCTGATAGTTGTCTCTCTTTCAGTTTTCTAGATTTCAGAAGTTGGTCCCAGGGGCAGAGGAGGAGCCGATGGTGTTGCTAGGAGAGGTGTGGCATCTTGGGTTGACGTAACCAGGAGGTTGGTGTAGCAATCTTGGGCAGTGTCTACCAGGAGAGCATATGGTAGGGCATTATATGATTTTGATAAATTTATTTTATAGTTGCTTATGGATGAAGGGGCTTCATCGGAAGAACTGTTATTGCAATACTTTGCTCAGCCTTGAGGGCAAGGTAAGGCGGTGCAGTCGGTCAAGATGGACCTGGCAGCGATTAGTATATTTGTGTTGAGTTGCATGATTTCATGATGTCCTGGATGTCGGGGTGTATTTTGAGAGGATGAGGTAGAGTGGTTGGAGTGAATATGGATATATGTTGGCCTTTGACAAGACAGGTTTTGAAAGTTTTATTGAAGGGTTTAATTTTGGTGGTTTGTGATTCAGTTGATTGTGTTTATGGATGTATTTTGGAGTATTTCAGGTGTCAGAACTGTTAGACTCATTAGTTTGGAGGGATGTCATAGTTTTTTCAGGGGCAGTGCATATTTGGTTATGTAGGTCTAAAACAGATCAGTCAAGGAAGGATACACAGATAGTTCTTGGGAAAGGGCAGAAGTGATGGCTTTTGTCCGGTTGGTTGGGGTGAGAGATTGATGAGAACTCGTGGGATGCCCTCAGGACTTGGTTTTTTGATTGAGTGGGGGTAAGGTGGTAAATGGGTAATCAGTCTGTGTATGTAATCAGAAGGGCTCTGCATTGTATGGGGTTTCCAGGGCGAGGCTTTCCACTCATTCTTTTCATATTGGAGGGCTTCGGATTTAAAAAAAAAAAAAAAAACATTCTGAAGAATGCAAGCCACAGAGTTTATTGAACAGAAAGCTTTCAGGAACACTCTTCATCACTGTGAAATGCAAAGTACTAAAACAGTCTCGTGAATTAGTAAAATTAAAATTACATGACACAGCATTACTCAAGAATTAAAAATGTAAAGAAACCAGCTTCCTTGGTGAAATATTAAATCTTAATAATACTATATAGGTATAGACTGTAGAACTATAATGACAAGATCTAAAAAAAATCATTTCAACAACTTCTGTTTGTATTTTAAAATGGGTTTTAGGCTTACAGTGGTATTAATGCCTGGTTCAGCATCAACTTGTAAACATATTATCCATTCATATTCCTTCAACTGTAATAAGTTATTAATGTCACCCCCCCTTATGTTTTTATTAACCACCTCTACTACCCTATACATAAATTCATGTCCTGAGCCATACTCCAATACATGCTTTGCTCGTTTTTATTTTATTCTGTTGTTTTTTATTATAACTGTGACTGGGTTTACCATGGTTTGAATTCTGTTTGTCATTTTGTGTTAGGGTACGGATTTTGCAAGGTGGGCAGGTCAGTTGAGGTCATCTAGAGAATGGGGCGTTGGTCCTGAAATGCCTTTTTATCATATATTAGGTAATGGATTAAACTGATTATTAATTTTTTTTGTTTGTTTTATCTTTCAGTGAAGGAGACTGTCATTATTGGCCATTTGTATATTCATTGGGAGGCAAAGAGAGCTACTGTTAGGATGGATGGCAAAGAAATGAGTTTGCATCAATTGGGGTGAACAGTGAGGTGGCATGGTGTTAGCGGTCTTAAGTGGAATCAGCTATTTAACATACATTTAAGTTTATTTTTCGAAGGTTTGGTGAAAGTTCTTTCTTAAGAGAGGGGGAACAGCCTGTGGTCAGGCTGGTGGGCAGAGAGGAGGGGCAGGCTTGTCCTTCTTTTGTTCCCCCTCTTGGAGTTGATGCAAGGAGTTTGGGGGAAATCGAGCAGTAGGATGCTGCTTAATTAATAAGGATAAGTGAGTGGTGGTATGGACATTGCTTATTTGGGCAGAGTGGGGGTAAGCTGCTCTGATATATGGTTACAAGGAATTTACACATTGTGTTATGATTAACATTTGAAATGATGCAATAAAGTGATGTTGGAAGTTAAAAAAAAATTGTCACATGTCATTTTGGTGTCATGTGTCATATTGAAGGGGACCGGGGCAATGCCTGTTGCACATTTGTTTGACAAGGTTAAGGTCAATTAATTTGTGAAGTATGAGCTTGTGTGTGTGGATTTGTGTATTGTTGGAGAGATTTGTGATTTGATTAGGTAGTTTTTAATTGAGTAAGATTAGGAATAACTTAGCTGAGAGTTTTTGTGCAAGATGGAAAGTCACAGCGTGCATTTCTCTGCATGCACTAGTAGTGATTCTTCTCCCTACAGAGATTCCTCCCTTCTTCATGTTTGTGTGACCATGGAATTGTAATATATATGTCTAAGAGATGTACATGGCTTGTGCCCTGCAAAACAAAACAACATGTTTTGGTGTTATTTTAGCTAGTAGTAGTTTTTCAATGTTTTGAACATTGTATTTCAGTGTTTCGTGTGCTCAGGCTTGCAGAATTTTGTGTTATCAACCTTTGCAAGTATTGATGCAGGTACACACACACATGCACACACATTAAAGCAAAAGAAAAACATGTTGGAAGTTTTGTAAAGCGTTTTGGAGGAGCAGGCTCTATTCGGACATATACCTCACATGCTGATACTATTGAACAAGGTATAAATATACCATTTTCAGTAGTACCGCATGCCATTTTGTAAGTACCGTAACTTTTCATGTTGCTCACTAATGTATGTAATGACAGAGAATTTCTAATAATGGTGTATATGTCATGAATGTTAAGAAAGGTGACAGAGGGCTGTTGCTAAAAGATTTTCCATTTTGCATGGATATGTAAGTTCCATATATCGCTGGAATGTTGCAGCAGGCAATTTTAATAAAAATAGGTCATCTAACAAGACAGAGCTCCTGGGCCGTGTCTGAAAAAGGTTCATGTCGTTAAGTGCTCTACCCTGGTAAACAAATAAAAAGAAATACATACATATATCTAAGTTTATGTAATAAAACAAAATATGCGGGGCTGAGGAAATCACGAGCCATTTATTTTTGGTATTTAACATAGTTCTGTGTTTTTGAGATATTTCTGGCTGGGATTATGGAGAAAGAGGACAATTATACTGTGCTGTGAAAGTTTAATTTACTCCTAGAGGGCTTATGCAAACAACAAACTTACCTGATGAGTGAGTACTTTTAGGAATGTATAATAATTTGATTTTTATCACATATTTGTATTTCATAATTAAAAGAAATACTTTGGCAATTCATAATTTTACTTTGGTTGGTGGGTGTGTTTGCAAGCTCTCCCCTCATGAATTAAAATAAGAATTATACACAACTCTGCCATGATATGGTTCTGTCACCATTGTAGTATTTGAAAAGAAACATATTGCCTTTTTAAAATAAAAGTATTATATAAACTGTGCTCCCTTCCTTATTTTTCTGTTGTAATTCAGTAGAAATAGATTTCAGACTCACTGATCATGCACTCACCTGTTAAAGTGATGGTCCTTTTGCAGCAGTGGTTGGTATTAATGCAGTCTGTGCCACTGTTACTATGGCTGTCTTAAAATTATGGAATTTTTTTTTTATTTTATGTACCTGCATATTTATTCTATTTAGAAATGTATTTAGTTCATGTTTAATGCATATTAGTCATTTGAAATGCAGCCACATTTTATATTCTTCACTACCTGCTGTTTTATGTTTCAGTGTAGCTACACATCTCACTGGCATGGGATAATTTGCATAGGATACTATAATATTCATCCTCCTTGGAATGTGGTGCACTTCAGTGTAGTATTAAAACTCTCATAGGTTAGGTTCATAGGTAAGTACTAGGCTAGCCGTCCTTGTGGGCCATTTTAAGCTTAGCTAGTTTCCCTTTTTATGCTCGAAATAACGTATCCCAATGAGTTAGAGACTGGCCTTCCCCATTACCTATTCAATAATTATATATTATCCTAATGAGAATAAGTGGGATCGTACCACAGATAATTTGAGGGGACACGTATGGGATAAAGCATTGTTACCTGTTAGTAGTATAGGGGGCAGTTCTGGGGTACATTTTCTATTTCCAATCCATAGATCAAAGTTGCGGTTGAATATGGACAGGGATTAATTTTGTTTTATGTGGATGGGGAGTCTAGTCTGTTCCATAGCAGCTGTATCCTCTGTAAGCGATGCCTGTCTGTATTACCATTTAATATGAAGCATGATAACACAGATACATTTTGTCTACAGGTAACAGTTTGTAAAATGAATCTTATGCAAAGTATAAAATCGATGTTTCATATTTGGCTAAAAGGGTGGGGTGCGAGTCTAACCCCCTTTTTATGTGATACTTTTGCTGAGTTTCTCTCCCTTATTGTTTAGCTGTACACTTATTGGTTTTTTTTAATGCTGTTTCATGAAAAAATGCCCTAACTCTGTTTTTCTGATAAGTGCAGTGGGATTTGGGGATTTTTTTTATACATCAATGACCCCATCTTTACATTAAAATATCATATCTTTATTTCTAAAGTTTGCAGAACAAAATCCCCTGTTGCCCTGGGTTTGGTGTTCATATTGTGATATTCATCCATGCGAGATATTGCAGATATTTGACACTCACCTGAGGTCCTATTTATATGCATAGCCTTTATCTAAGACACCTCTGATTTTGTTTGCCAGCAGTCCTATTTATTCATTTACAGTGGATATACTCTGTCAGATATTTTGGGATTTATATGGTATGCCTGCTGCAAATGACCAGTGCTGTATTCAGTAAACCAATCTTTAAAACATTAATGGCATTTAATTCACACAGAGTGCTACTGCTTATGTAACTTGACCTTTCTTTGCTGGCGAGGTAAAATGCTGTGTGATTTTGATGATTTCAGTCACATTGTATAAGAAATAGGATGATTCACAACTCCTGTGGATTAGCTGTTAGAAATAGATTACAATGCTATAAATTTAACAGATTACTCAGAGTATGGATGTAAATGAACAATCACATAAAACTGCTGAAAGTTATTCTATCAAATGTAAATTATCTGATAGAGGCAAGCAGAATGTTGTCAGTTATGTTTAAGGACCTATTTCAGTGCTGTCTCAGTCTGCAGAATTCCTAATTGCATAAACACACACACACACACACACACACACACACACACACACACACACACACACCACTATCATCTGCAGAATATTTAGGCAGTCAACTGCAAGGAAATTGATGTGGTTTATTTCCTTAGTACTTACAAAAGTTTTCTTACTCGGTGGGAAAAAAACAGTAGAATAAGGCAAATTGCATTCATTTTCAGAATGCAGAGAACAATGCTTTTACAGATGCACATAAAATGGTGTGCAAGGAACAAAGAAGTAGATATCTTGCCTGAATCCCTCTTCTAGCCATTAGATGTGAACATATATTTGTCTGGTAGTTTGGCTGTCTGCCATTCTCCAGGTTCTTCCTTATTATGGTTAGACTGATGTGGAACAGTAATCATTTTCTTGTGCTAAAAAGTAAGATGATTCCTCTGAGATGTACTGTAGCTTTTTGACCTTCCCTGTGTATTTACTTAACTGACCTGTTTAATGCAGCCAACGGAGACTTTGGGTAAATCTCTACAAAGGCTGTGGTGGCAATTAGAAAATTTTGTGTATACCTATAAGGGGTACTTGGGCCTAAGTTAACCCTTAAGTTTAAGTCTAATGACATGCATCTGGAGCATTTCTTCCCAGCTGTCCGCTGAAATAGGTTCCATCTTAGTTGGACTTCGGTAAACAAATGTTAAATAACTAAATAAATAATACAAGATGGTGGGTAGCAGTTCCAAAAAATTGTTGAAGTTGAACACGATCCTATTGTGCTTAGCTCTATGTGGACATTTAACAGTGGATTGGACATCTGTGCAGATAAACAGCAGTTCTGAACTATTTATACGGTTGAGAATTGTACCCTGAGATTCTGACTGCACTGTAGTAGTTTCATATGTACTGTATTGCTATAACCTACCTGTACAGTTAAAACAAATGTAAACACTGATTTAGCAACTTGCCTTTGTTTAGTATTGATATTTATTAGCTGTATGCCTTTAAAAAATTGTCACCTGTCTGATATCGTTGTCATGTCATGTTGCCCAGAGAAAGAAAACTGTGATGGCTGTACTAATCCAAAGCTGCCAATTAGCTGTTCATGAGGACTCCATTCTGAGCTCTCTTTTGGAACTGCAATCTTTGTCAAAAAATAAGTTAATTAGCTTACTGCTGGTTGATGACAAGCTGCTGTGCAATTTCCTATGAACACCGGTCAAACTGAATGTGAATTTTGTTTCTGTTGTCAGTGGAGAAAGTTGTAAAGAAGAAGATATTTAAGCATTATAGGAAGTAGTTGCTTTGGAATAGTTCAGGAAATAAACCTTTGAAAGGAGATTTGTTGCTACTTTTGACATGGTTTGATCAGGATATACCAAAATGATCTGTATATAATTACATATTTGGGTTCATTTTAGTTTCAGAATTCATGATGTGATGGAAGTCAAAATGTTTGAAATGTAACGAATTATAGAAAATGGGAAATTTGATTATTACATTTTCCATTGGAGAGAGACTATACCCATCTGGGAAAAGGAAAGAAACGTTTTATAAAGTGATAGTGCCATGTATCATGTCAAATGTAGCATGGACCACTTTTAGAGCAAGTCACATACTAATCCCAAGTGAATCACACAACAGGCCGATGGAGGCCGTGGGAATCAAACCCAAGACTACAATAAGCATTTAGTTAACAAATTATAGCCTTAATTTACTGCACTAACTGCCAGGTAAAGATTTATGGTTCAGTGCTTTGCTCATAGTCACATGGTAAGCAAACAGAGGCTATAGAAATGAACCTTATGACTGTTGCAGGGCATAGACAGATCAGCCATAGTCTTAAAATTTGCACAAAAGAGTATACAGTATTATTTTTAACTATTACTTTAATGTAATGTACAAGAAAAAACACAATGAATGGCAGCAATCTAGCTGATAGTAATGTGGAGTTAACATGCCTGATGGCAGCAGCTTTTGGCTTTAGTCGCTGAAAATCTTATAGTAAATTTTATGAGCATACAGTCCTAGGGATACTAACAAATGCGCTGTTTTACATTTCCATTCAAAACTCGTTAATAAAATGAAGTTAAAATGAAGTGTAAAGAAACACATCAATACACATTTAGTTAAACAAAAGTCAATCTAAACTTGAAAGAACAAACTAAAAAGGGAAATTATAATGCTCAACCACTTAAAACTAATAAAACATATTGTTTTTAGAAGAATCCAAGCACAGAATTGCACTTTAGGATATAAAATACTGCTGTTACTATTGTAGTACATGTGTATTTTTGATATTTAAAGAGCAGGACATCTAGGCTGTTGTTTGGAGATACTAATAGATTTATCTTTTTAGGACTAGTGACTTAGAGTTCATGGCCTTGGCACATTTGAGTGCAGCTTTTAGGAAGTGAGTGAAAGGCCATTCTGTGCAGCATCTTTGCTGAGTAAAGTAACTGTGGAGCAAAGCCTGGTATATCTGGCATTGTCTAGGTGGCGCATTAATATAGTGATGGGGTAAGTGGCAAAAATGACATTCTGTTGAGGGAAGAATCCCAGGGCAGCAATGGCATAATATGAAATTTAAAGTAAAGTGGACTGGAAACTGGGGCTGGTATTAGACCACCATTGTATATATATATATATATATATATATATATATGTATATATATATATATATATATATATATATATATATATATATATATATATATATATATATAGTAACTAAAGCCTGATATTCTGTGCTCTGTGCTTTCCATTGGACAAGAATTATGTAAGCGATGTGAGATTCTTAGTGACTGTAGTACATATAGGTATTACAAGTCCTCTGTCCCTTTCCTTGAAGATGGTTGCCCTCAAAGATTAGAATACTGTTGTTAAATGCAGTAGCATATCGTAAATTATAGAATTAAATGTCTGGTGAATGATTACTGGTGTCTTATCAGGTCAGGTAACTGTTTACATTGTAGCTGACCCCTTGCTGAGGGTTGTAGTAGAAATACCAATTTAGACATGCTCTTAAAGTCAGTATACAGCATCAGTTAACAATCTGTCATGCACCTCTTCTCAGGTATATGTGTGTGTGTCTTTCCTCATTCAGGTCATCACAGAGGTATACTTTCTGCCTAATTTGTTTTGGCTGATATTTTGTGACCAGCAGGATTTAACCTTTTGGGAGTTTTGACACAAGTGTTATTTGCCATTGCTGCTGTACAATTTGCTCTGTCTTCTGAAAACAGATTTCATATCTGATGTAATATTTCACATTTGCATAAAATACCTAATGCTTAACTTTAACATTTTTAATTCATAAGGAATTCAGGAATAGGACAAAACAAGTCTTTCAAATGGCAAACATTCTGACAAACCAAAGAATAATCAAATATTTAGACTAATAAACGTGTATATATATATATATATATACATATATATATATATATATAATCTATCAAGTGCTATGTGAATTGTTTTGATATGTAAGAAACAGTGTAAAACATGAATAATAAGAGCTTCTCACATTCTCTCTAGTAAACATTTTAAAAATGCAAAACACATTTTTATGTCCTAAAAGTAGTGTTTGATCTTGTAAGATATGGAAGCATAATTTATTTCCTACACAATTAATTACGCCATCTGAAGTATAAAATGAGCACTGAACCAAGCTGACCTCTGGAAATAGCATTCAAAGGACAAAAGAAATCATATGCCTGCTAAAAATTATGCTGCCAGCCACTTTGCATACTGCAACAGAATCTGAAGCGAGTAAAATGAATTTATTTCTAAAATGTTTTTTAACTATTTTTTTATCTAGAAAATGCACTTCATTAGGGACACAGTGCATATTTGCCCTTTTATTCTCAAACTATGATGACTTCCACATTTTCTCAGCTATGTACACAGTTTATCTCTTGACATTTCCAAGATGCAGACAGCTTGATATTTGGACAATGCCTAAATGGCTGAATGTGCATGGCATCCCCTAAGGGAAAGAGATTTTCCCTTGCTCCTTTTTATGTGTGGAGGTCCCTCAGTGCCTGTGAGTATTTTTAACCCCAGAATTCTTTGAATTACAATAAAAAGAATAGTAGAGCAACAACATAACACTAACTAGAACAGAAAATATAAGCCCCATTTGTATGCTGCATCACATATCCTATAGTTAGATATTTGCATATATCTTTTGAAACATGCAGTTTCAGGTTCAGTGTTCTAATGTCTGCTATGTATATATGCAGGACAGATTACTGTAATCATTAGGAAGAGCATAACATTGATAATTGTTCAGCTATAGCCACATAGGATTGACATATCAAGGTTGGCAAGCAATAATAAGAAAAAGTTGGTGTATCTGTTGATATTGATAATAGCCGTAAACATTTGCTGAACGATTTTAGTTCTGTAACCACTCCAGTATGACACAGTACTGTTTCAGTCCTCTCTGCTCATGATATGAAAATCTGATATTTGAACGCACACAAGTGAAATATTACGTTATTTTGACAATTTTTTTATTCTTCCTAGCAAACTGCCACTTGCGTCATGTCATCACATGAATTGTGTACTGCAGCCCCATACTGATGCTTTGTTACTAAAGCATGCACCAACAATAATCATCAGGTAAAGATTAAAGTTCTGGAAGGGACTAATGCATCATTTTAACATTCTTACATATGTCATCCTAAACAGTTCTAAATGTTTGCTGATGCGAAGCATTTTTAAACCCTATTTTGTCTCCAGACCTGGTGATCAAATGGAATTACTGGGGTCCCCTGACAGTCAGCGTGTTCTTTGTCTCCCACAGTTGACTGTAAGGGGACTGCAGTGCCTCCACTTGATCACTAGATCTGCTTACTCATCCTGGTCCACTACGGACTAAATGCCTGAAGGGCTGAGGCTGTTGAAGCAAGTAAGATATCCCAGGTCCTCATTGCATTGCATTGCTGCCAGAAGTATTTTTACCTGTTATTGACCTGCCACCCCCTTCAGCAAAAGATAGGGGAATGAAATGCAAAAATTATAGGAACATGGGGTGAAACTGAGTACAGCTACGACTGTAGTAATACCAGCAAATGTTGGAGCTCAGAAGAAGCTGAGAATTGAGATAGAAGGGAAAATAGTGGAACAGGTTAACAGCTTTAAGTAGCTGCAAAGGATGACTGAGGAGAAGGGAATTCCGAGTGATGAGGTCAAAGCTGGAATCAGAGGTGCTGCAGCCAACTGGAACAAACTGTCAGGTGTAATGTGTGACAGCAGAATGCCAAAGAAGCCGAAAAGTAAGGTGTACAAAATAGTGACCAGCACTACTGCATGGTACAGAAACCTTGGCAGTAAAGGCAGAGTAGTTGAGGAAGCTAGAGGTGAAGAAGATGAAGTGCCTGAAATGGATGTTAGGATGCACATTATGTGACAGATGAAGAAATGAGGACATAAGAGCAGAAGGCAAAGTAGCTGTGGTTACAGAAAAGGCCAGGGTGGTTCAGCACGTGTAGAAGAGTAGGAGACAATCTGGAGAAGAGTATTTGGGACAGACAGGAAGAAGACGAGATGAAACAAAGGAACAGACAGGAAGAAGGCATGAGGAATCAAGGGCAACCAGCAATGAGGTATATGGATTATGTGAGAGAAGACCTGTGACAGCCAAGCATGAATGTTGAAGAAGGCAGGAGAGTGGCAATGACTAGAGAGAGATGGCGACGGTTGACACAACATCCTGACCCCACGTAGAAAATGGGAAAAAGAGGGTTTGTTGTTGATGATAACTGTAGAACAGAACATGTGCTGTACCTTTAAGAAGCATTTCCAGATGTAGTCACGTGCATATAAATAGTAACCACGTGCAGGCAACAGTGCCATTTTGAGAGTACAGCCAGAGTGTTAACATGTATGAGTGTAGTAGTCAGTCTGTTTATAAGTTTAAGTTACTAAGTCTCAATCCTGATGTGTTTGTGTGTAATACAGTTGCTTGAACCAAACCCATAACTGTTCATCTGTTTTACCCTGACAGGACGAGTGGCATGGTATCAGAAGTGGGACTGAGAGTGCAACTTCTTCAAGCCATAAGGTGCAGAGTTGAAGGTGAAGGTATATTGAGCAGGTTGGGTGATAAGTGCTCAAACGATCAAAAAGGGCCAGAAACAAACTTCATGTAACCAAAACGTGCATGAATGATTTATTTTGCAAAGAAAATGAAACAGAGCATTTGCAAGGCACAAAACACATTATTAATCAGTCGAGTAGCACAAAATGTTTGAAACCACAATATTTGATAAAACTAGCAGAAATATTTATATGGAGTTCAGAATTGCCTCCAGTTTGCATAACAAGCATGTTTAAAGTAAAACGAGCACAAGAACAGTATAATGAGCATGATAAGAGGTTAAATTGGCATAGCGAGTGGAATAAAACGGCAAAATCAGCTTAAAAAGCAAGGTGACTGCATGTTATTTAGTAAAGCACCGTGTTTTGGCATATAGTACTATTATGCATTGACCGATCCCATTCAAAGCATAACTAGAATTGTTTGAAGTATCTCAGAGTATGCAATGTGTTTGCATTGTGTGTGCTTTACTATGGTACAATTTTTTCAAAGAGTTTGCTATGTGCAAAGTACAGTTATATTGTAAAGTGTAGTCAAAGTACAGCCATTTCGGAAAAGTTTCTTGTGCTGTGTACATTTATTTGCAGAGTGCCGCCATTTCAAAGTGTTTCTTACACTGTACTGAGTTGTTTCACAAAGTACAGCCATTTTGGAGAGTTCTTGTGCTGTATACGTTTTATTTGCAAAGTGCATTCATTTTGAAGTGTTTATTACTTTGAGCTTCTTTTGCTGTGTACAGTTCATTCGCAAAGTACAGTCATTTTAAAGTATTTCTTACACTGATAAGGGGTGGTTTCGCAAAGTACAGTGATTTTAAAGTGTTCTTGTACTATGGAGACTTATTAGGCAAAGTGCAGTTATTTCAGAGAATCAGTTGTGCTATTGGGCATAATTGTAAGTTCTGGCATATTTGCTTGTGTGTATGTTTGTACATAATTTCAAGCACCTTCACTACTGTGTGTTGATATGGGAGAGGCATTTCGCGGACCCAGTCCACTTGTGTTTGATCATAATATAGCAGGGAATTGGAGAGTATTTGAGCAGGAATACAATATTTTCATACAAGCAGCTTTTTCTTACAAAGTTGCACGTACAAGGGCATTTATTTTGCTTAACTTAACTGGGTCAGAGGCTATTGAAAGAGGGCGTTAATTTGTGTATGCATCAGCAGTATATGCAGGAGAAGAGGAAACCGCCATATTGTTGTACCAGCTGAATCAAGAAAGGACCCTGAGTGCTTGAAACGTAAATTTAGAGAAATGTGCAACCCCCAGACAAATGTTACATTAGAGAGGCACCTGTTTTATACAATAGACCAAAAGCCAGGTGAAACTTTTGCAGCTTATATCACTGACTTGGGAAATAAAGCTAAAATGTGTAGATTTGGTGATTTGCAAGACAAGTTAATAATGCTGCAGTGAGAAAGATTTTGCTTTGTGACAGTGATTTAATGTTGAGCAAAATTAACAGAGATTTGTCAAATCCATGAGGCTTATAGAAAGGCACACAAGTATGCTTGCAAGTGATAAGAGCATGGTTTCAGCAGCCCCTAGAGCAAGTGTAGACAGTATGCAATATGTGGCTAGCAGAAGCAGGCCTAAGCACATGGCAGCTGCAGCCCCTGCAGGTTTTCCAAGGAGGACCTGTAACTTTCTAACAAGTTCTAAGACTAGCTCAGCAAAAAATGGACATCCTCAGTGCAGTATAAGGGTTAGTCAGCAAAACCCAAGTCAAGTTTTATTAACTGTCATAATTGAAGTGCCAATCATGAGTCTAAAAAAAGAGAAGTACTTAGCATTTAGTCAGCAATGCCACAATTGTAAAAAATGGAACCACTTTGCAAAGTTTTGTAAACCAAGCAGACCTCATTCAATTATTAAAAAAGGTTGCTCAAAAAAGCAAGTTGATCATGTAGAAAGCTGCAACACTACTTTCTATGTAGATGGTGTATCAGTGGTCGGTGTAAAGGTTAATGCAGTAGATATGTTGGCAAAGAACAAAGTATTTTGTACTATTTTGATCAATGGTAAACCCACGGAGCTCAAAGAAGACACTTGTTGAAAGTGTAATGTGATGTCAGCAGAAACATTTGCTAGAGTGAGAGCTGGCAAGCAACTGAATTTGGCTAATTGTGCAAAGCTTGCTGTTTATGGAGATGAAGAGATTCAAACCGAAGGCTTAGTAGTGCTTTCATGCAATTCTGCTGGGAACAGTTACAGCTTGCAATTTTATGTAGTCAGAAGACCTGTGCAGTCACCATTACGTCTCAGAGACAGTTTAAGAATAAAACTGCTTTCTTTTACTAAAGAAGTTCATCATGTAAGCACAAGTCCCAGTTCCAGCTTCAGTGATGCTGTTTTCTCAGAGTATGCTGGTGCTTTCAATGACAAGCTAGGCAAACATCCAGTTTCGTACTCCATGAAAGAAGACGCAGAGGTCAGTCTAGTTGTCAGACCAGCGAGGAGAGTTCCAATAGTTATGCAGGGCAAAGTCAAGGTCCAGATGGACAAGATGATGCAGCAAGGTGTGATTTGTCCTGTCCAGGCACAGAACTAACTGAGTGGGTGTCTTCCATGGTAGTGCTCATAAGAAAAGTTCAGATTAAATCAGAATATGTATTGACCCAAGAGACGTGAACAAGGCATTAAAGACACCTCATTATCCTATGTGTACAGTCGAGGAAGTTGCCACCCTCATGCTAATTGCCACTGTTTTTTCTGTCTTGGATGCAAAGAGTTAATTTTGGCAAGTAATGCTTGATCGCATATCTTCATTATTGACTACATTCAGCACGCAATTTGGTAAAGATTTCTCAGAATGCCTTTTGGAATAAATTCTGCCAGTGAAGTCTCTCAGTGTGCAATGGAGCAAATTTTTTTCCGGTTATCCAGGTGCTATAATAGTGGATGATTTACTGGTTGGAGATAATGGTGAAGCAGAGCATGACAGAAACCTGAGGAAAGTTCCGGACAAAGCACATGAAATAAACTTGAAGCTCAGTCCTCTGAAATGTAAATTCAGGCTACAAGAAGTTACTTATGTAGGTCATTTATCAGTAGAGGTTTACAACCAGACCCTTCCAAACAAAAAGCCACTCTTCAGATGCCAGCTCCAGATAATGTCCAAGCCCTACAGCGTTTCCTTGGTATGGTTAACTATTTGGGCAAATTTATCCCTGACTTAAGTGAGTTATCAGCACCTTTAAGACAGCTGACATGCAAAAATGATACCTGGTCATGTCTGGGACAACACCAGAGTGCATTTGATAATCTCAAATAGCAAATTAATAAGCAACGAATCCTGCCAAAACCTGGGTAAACGCTTCAGCTACGTATAAAACAGTAATATAGTGCTAAGTCCACAAAGCAGAAGCGAAGCAGAATAAAAGTAATTGACTGTTTATTAGTAAAAAAGTAAACACACTGCAGGTCAGATAAGCGCTTTCACTCACATTAAGAGCTTCTTCAGATCACATTGACAAAAGCAGTAGAACACCATTTATAGGTAGAACAACCAAAGAAAATGTTTTCATACTTGTCTTTATATATTTTATCTGCCCCTTATAGGTCTTGATTCCATTAGACAGCTAGGGAGAATTTTCTTTGGTTGTTGTGTAGTATTTTTATCTATTATATTTACATTATGTAGTTTACATGTTTTTTATATATATGTTTTCATTCTTGTCTTTATATATTTTATCTGCCCCTTATGAATTTGTATAGTTATTATATATGAGATTTTGCATGTATTACTTCTGCACCAGTAAGGTTTTAGCTTTTAGTCACCAGTTTAAGTATGATTGCTTAATTGCTCAATTGACTTAACTACCCTAGGAACACATAATTGTTCTACCTATAAATGGTGTTCTACTGCTTTTGTCAATGTGATCTGAAGAAGCTCTTAATGTGAGTGAAAGCGCTTATCTGACCTGCAGTGTGTTTACTTTTTTACTAATAAACAGTCAATTACTTTTATTCTGCTTCGCTTCTGCTTTGTGGACTTAGCACTCAAATAGCAAATTGCCAACCCACCCACACTGAGGTGCTACAAAAGCCAGTAGTTCTTTCCTGTGATGCTTCAAAGTTTGGTTTTGGTGCAGTCATTCTTCAAGAGGGCAGACCTGTTCCCTATGCATCTAGAACTCTTATTCAAACTGAAATGCAATATGCTCAAATTGAGAAGGAACTTTTAGCAATTGTGGTCGCATGTTCGACGTTCCATGATTATATTTATGCGAGCTATCCAAGTCAAAACTTATCATCAACCTCTAATCACCATTTTAAAGAAGTCTATGCATACAACTCCAGCGGGACTACAAAGAATGATGTTCAGATTACAAAAATACAACTTCAAAATGGTTTATACAAAAGGCAGACTTCTTTATATGGCTGATACCTTATCCAGATCACCCAGAAATACCGCATAATAGCTTGCTGCAGCGAATTTTGACTTTGATGTCATGGAAGTGCTTACTTTTTCTATCATGAGACTTGATGAGCTGAGGGAGCTTGCAAGGACTGATCTAGTTTTGCTGAAGCTTGACCACTTCTTCAGTGCTGGATGGCTGTCAAAGCAATCTTGTGTACTGCTAGAAGTGCAACATTATTTTCCATACAGAAATGAGATGCTGATGGAAGATTGTATCATTTTCAAAGGTCCCAAAGTTATTGTTCCTATTTCTTTACAACATGAATACATTCAGATTTTACATTGTGGCCACCCAGGTTACAAAGCTACCAAAAGTAGGGCGAAAGGAGTAGAAAGACATTGATAAAGTGCTTTCCTCTTGTTCAGTATGCAATAGTACTAAACCGCATTTGTAAAAACAGCCACTGCAACTAAGCCAGATTCCTGAACTACCTTGGTCAACAGTGTACACTGACATATTTGAGTGGAACAATGAGTATTCCTTAGTGTTGGTAGACTCTTATTCGAACCGGTTTGATATTGATTTACTAACTAACCTAACTCCCAGTGCTGCTATTACTAAGTTGAAATGTCCCAAATGACGAAGTGAAACTAATAAGAAAACAAAGCCACACAGTGAACTGCATGAACTGATTTATTACATATAATAAAAACCAACATACTAAGCGCTTTCACCCATCCAAATCAGGGCATCATCAGAGTACAAAGAAATAACAACAAGGCCATTCTTTATATAAGATGCCTAATAACATAATTACATAATTGAAAAACTGATTTAATTGAATAAATAGTGAATGTCTGTAAAAGTGACTTGGCACAAAAAAAATTAATAACCTCAATAGACGTAAAAATATATATATCAATATAAGTACATAAATAAAAAAATATATATATATATACATATATATATATATATATATATATATATATATATATATATATATATATATAATATGATGAATGTTTAAAAAAAAAATCTGAGTACCATTGTAAATAAAAAGTTTTGGGATATAATTAGATATACTGTTTGAATAAAAATAATGTAGTTTATTAAAACAACAATTATTTACCATAAAATATATATGTTTGTATATATGAATTGTTGAATTAAAATATAATAAAAATGTAATAAATATTTTATATATGGTATAATAAATATGTGCATAATATATTTTAGTATTTTGTTTGTTTGTACTTAAATAGATGCGCCATTGCCTTATAATAGGTCATATAAAATGTGACCTATATTTTAAAATACTGGAAATAGAAACAGTTTCATTAATACCAGGCAAAGTACAGGCGTTTAATCTAAGTTGCCAAAGGCATTCCTTAGCCTCTAGCATAGTCTTCTCATCCCCACCCTTATGAATATTCTGGGGAATTCTATCAATGAAAAATATAAATCTTTTAAAGTTAGGGCATCTAATACTATGCATATATAGAGAACTTGTAGTCTTGTGTTTCTTAATGTCTCTAACATGCTCAACAATATATTCTCTTCACTTCCTAATTGTTTTTCCAACATAAAATGCCAAACACGTTGAGCAAGTTGGTAAATACACCACCATCTTACTATTGCAATTGCAGTACCCTGGGCATCTAATGGTTTTACCATAATTCTGTATAGCAACATACAGACCATCATTAATATATTTACATGTGTGACAAGTTCTGCATTTGCTCATTCTAGACATTTTAAAGATGTTCTTATTGGTGTTTGTCTCATAGATGTCCTTTAAGTTTCTTCCTCTACTATATGTAATCCTAGGGTGGGAACCAACAATCTCTGATAACTCAGCATTGTTTATAAAAACACTTGTCCATGTTTCCTTAATAATGTTAACTATGTGATATGATGTATCATTATAGGGCAAAATAAACGTATCATATCTGGGCAAACTAGGATTAACCTTTAACATATTGTCACAGCCAAATTTTATGATGGGTCTATAGACTGTAAATCTGTTAGCATAAATTTCCCTTTTTATAGTACAAATTAGTTCATTAGGGTACCCTCTGTCTAAAAACATACTGGAAAGTTTTTCGATTTCTTCATTAAACATGTTGTCATCACTAATAATTCTTCACAACCTAACCATTTGTCCTTTAATCAAATTCCTTTTTAGGTTAAAAGGATGACAACTATTAAAATGTAGAAAAGAATTTGAAAAAGTTTTCTTTCTAAAAATATTGGAATGAAATCCATCATCACTGTAGGACAGAATAAGATCAAGATATTCGCAGTATTTTTCTTGAATATTACTAGTGAATTCAAGGAAATCTGATGTCTTTCCAAAATACTCTATAAATTCCATCAACTCGTCTTTTTCACCTGTCCAAAAAATAAAAAAGTCATCCAAATAACGTAAATACAAGGATACCTTGTGCCAATATACAGATGTAAATACTAAGTCTGTTTCCCATTTGGCTAACACCAAATTGGCATAAATCAGTGCACATCTAGCGCCCATGGCTACACCAGTACTTTGCCTATAGTATTCACCATTAATGTAAATAAAATTGTTTTCCAACACTATTTCCATAAATTCAGTCAAAAGCCGGCATTTAGTAACATTCATGCCACTGTATTTCAATAAACTGGCCTCAAACATTTCAAGGCCCTGCTTGTGAGGAATTACAGAATATAAATTGACCACATCAGTGGTGGCCATAATCAAATTGGAAGTAATTGTAACATTGCTTTGTCTAAGTCCAAACAGTGCCAGGAATCTTTTAAAATGTGTGGTAGTTTTGTTAAAGTTTCTTTGCAATGAACGTCAATAAAAGATGCCAAGGGTTCAGTTTTTGAACCCCTAGCAGACACAATAGGCCTAAAAGGTGGATTGCATACATCCTTGTGTATCTTAGGGATGCCAAAAATAGTTGGAGTAATCGGAAAATCAACAGTAAGATAGGAATATTCATCTCTACTTATAATTCCATCCATAAGATATTCATAAAGTAACCAATCCACCTTAGTATATGCCCTAGACATCTCATACTTCGTAACTTTTTCATATGTATTAGTATCACTAAGCATGATGGTCATTTTGTTATAATAATCCGTGTTAGTCATAATTACCACACCCCCCTCCCTTATCTGGTTTCATAATTCTGAATTTATCAGATGTAGTAATTTCTTTAAGACAAAACTGTTCAGCAGGTGTAAGATTCTCAACCAAATTATTATCTTTTTTCAAAACTCTTTTTATCTGTGTCTCACAAAGTTTTTCAAAAATGTAAATCATAGGGTTATTTGGTGGAATGAATGTACTACTTCGCTTTAATGTCAAATAACCTACATCTGTTGTACATTCGTTGCTGTTTGAAAAAAACACTTTCAAATTCAATAATCTAGTGTATAGCTTTAAATTGATTAAAATTTTTCCAATATCTTGCTTAAAAGATGGTACAAAGCTAAAACCTCTTTTAAATAGAGCTAAAAAATCCTTACAAGAATGTTTGTCAGTATAATTATATAAACTAAAACCACCTTCAGTAATAATAAAGCCATCATTACTGCTGTGTAAATTTTCCAATATCAGATTGCTTCTTGATTCATCATGTAACACACAGTTAATAGTATTAGTATCCATACTTGCAGCATCAGTATTTGTACTATAACCCAATAAATGACAATCATCATAGGTAATACAATTACTTTGCTCACATGCACCTGTGTGTGCCATGCGTTGTTCCTGTGTGATGTGTTTTTGTAATATCTGTTCTGATGTTGGTATTGTGTACCATATCTGTTGCGTAACCTCTCCGACCTTCTCAGGGTCGGTTCTTCTAAAAAAATCAGCCTGACCTTCATCATAATCAAAATTTTCAAAATTATCATTGTTTCTATTTCTGTGAATTTGTACATGATCATCATTATTGGCTGAAGCCAAGTCACCTCTACCTTGAACATTACCATTCACTAATTTAGACGTGTGTTTCATGTTCTTGTATTGTTTAAAATGTGTAAAAACTCTATTATTCTTATAATCATAGGAATCCCTGCATAACTTGTCATTTTTAGTATCTAAACCCTTACTGGTAAACTTATCCATTTCCTTAAATATGTACTCCAATCGAAATTTATTGTGTTCAAACAACAAGTCCTGTCTGATGCTTTTATCCAATAACATTAATTGCTCAGATAGGACTGTCAGCTTGGAGTTGTTGTTACGTATAATGAGTTTAACTAGTTCAATACCAGTTTTTTCAAATAATTCCAACAGTTGATCAAAAAACACAGTACCTTCTGTAAAACCATATGGCAATTTGAAAATGCGGAGTCCCTTTGGAACCTGCCCCAGTTCCAGCAACCTTTCCAAATACACATTGTCCATCTGCAAAGATTTAAAGGTTCTGAGAACTCTCTCGAACTCTTTAAGTTGCTGATTTAGACTACCCAAGTCTTTTACATTTGTATTCCACTCGTTTGTGAGTGTTGGTGCAGTCAAAAAAACTTTTAAATCTGTGAATTTATGATCCCCGTTAACTGAAACGCCATCAGTTCTTTCACTTCTTTCACTTCAACCATCCCTAGTGTTCTGAGCCACATTAGGTGATGCACCCGTAATTTTCACGTTTCCTGTATTGGCGCCACCTCCTCTGGAGCTCCCTGAACCATTACTAACTGACGGTTTATGCAGGCTAGTATTAGGGGTGGAATGCAGTGTAAATAAACGCTCCTGCGACTCGGTGATTAAAACATCCGCTTCGTTGGAATTTTTGTCACCCCTCTCTTGTAACAATTTCATAAGGCATTGAGTTAACTCCATATGCTGCACCAGTAACTGCTCCGTAACGGAAATGTAATAGTAACTAAAAAAAAAAAAAAGTTGAAATGTCATTTCTTAGTCCATGGTAGTCCACACACAATTAATTCTGACATCTGTACCCAGTTTACCAGTCAATTGTTTCAGAAATTTGCAAAAGAGTGGAACTTTATGCATGTTACTAGTAGTCTGGAATACCCACAGTCAAATGCCCTTGCTGAATGTGCAATACAGCTTGCAAAGCAATTACTGGAGAGGTCAAAGCATGACAATACCGATATCTTCTTAAACTTACTTAATCTCAGAAATATACCCCGTGACAATCTACTTAGCTCATCTACTCAGAGACTTCTGTCTAGGCAAACCAGAACAACCTTGCCTATCATTTCTAGTTTGTTAGTGCCTAATGCTAAAAACACCAGAGCAGTCAAAGCCCAACTCTTTAAGAATGTTCCTTTCAGAAGTCCAGCTATGATAAAATGAACAGATTTCTTCGTCCATTGAAAGAAGGAGAGAGAGTGAGGATGCAAATGGTGAAAGGCTTTGATCAAATTGATCAAGTGAGAGGCATATGTGCCAAGCCAAGATCCTGCTTAGTGGAATCTGAGGGTATAGAAATCAGGAGAAACCGTTGGCATCTTCTTCCGGTGTCCGAATCATTATCGCAACATCATACCTGTGATACAACCTCTAGATCTCAGAGCAACCCTGACAATGTTCATACTGAAGAACATGTCTCAATGTCTATTCCCATTCTTGATGATGTCCCAAGTGTCCCTAAAGTTGAACATTCCTTGAAAACAGTCCCCGTTGCTCAATCCAATTCTGATTTTTATGTTAAACGATCAGGCTGTATTTCTAGATCTAGTGTAAAATGCACAGCAATCTGGACATGATTGTTTTATATGTGTTTAATTTTGTATGATTGCAGGTCAAAGAATTAGTTCTGTGTAATTGCATGTCAAAAGATCATTTCTGTATAATTGCATGCTCTATTTCTCAAAAGAGGGAGGGTACAGAGCATGTGTTGTACCGTTAAGAAGTATTTATAGATGTAGGTATGTGCATATTAATAGTGAGCACGTGCAGGCAGAAGTGCCATTTTGAGTGAACAGCCAGAGTGTTAACATGTATGAGTGTAGTAATCAGTCTGTTTATAAGTTTGTTACTATGCCTCAGTCCTGATGTGTTTGTTTGTAATAAAGCCGCTTGAACTGAACCCACAACTGTCTGTCTGTTTTATACTGACTGGATGAGTGACAATGACCATACCCCCATGCATTTCCAGTAACATCGACTAGATGGATATGAAATTAATAGACCCCTACAATCCGCTCCTTATTACTACAAGTAGTTGATTTTGGCAAGCCACCCTGCCTCCCCTTTTCATGGAGCACCACATAGTGTTTTCCCTGGCCTCTGCTAGGAGATTAGACTGCTTTGTAAGCCCCTTGCACAAATCCCCTCTCCCCACCAGCACCCCCCCCCCCCCCAGGATGGACACACTATATCCTTCCCTGCCAGTACTTCGTATACCTGGACTGTAGTTGGATATTTGTGCTTTTGTGCCATGGCACTGGCTTAACTTTTCTATCAAAATGGGCAATTTAGAGAATAACATGGATACCATGAAGCAAGATTGCAAGAGACAACTGGATTTGCTCAATGAAATCATTACAAAACATTCAGATCAAATCTCAGCCATTGAATAATCAATTAATGACATAGATGGAAGATAGACTGAATCCCTCCATGCCACACGCTCCAGGGACCTTAACCTCATTACCACAATAAACAGAACATACTGGAGGGACAGGTTCCTAACCCAGAGACTTCCCATACTCTGGAACAAACTTCCCTTTCACGTCAAGCAGAGCACTTCACTGGCCCTCTTTAAAAGAAATCTTGACGAGTAGGTGGGCAATAGTAATTTCACCCCAGGGGTCACTTCAGTGGCCTTGCTTGACAGGGGCACTGGGAACTAAATTTGGGTGGCATGATGCCAGGGAATCATCTTAGGCTAGGCTTATGTAGGCTCCAGGGCCATTAGCCTAGTACACACCTATGAAAATTAGATTGAATTTCTTCTAAAACAAAACACATTACTTCTGGAAAAAGTGGAAGATCTAGAAAGTACGTCCAGAAGAAATAATATCAGAATATATACAGTGCCAGAAAATAATAATATGGTTCAATTTCTAAATGATTGATTAAAACATTAAAAACTTGTAACCCTCCTGCCAGGGTAAACCTCCCCAGATACTGTGCCCCTCGGGCTGGTCAAGACCTACAGAAATAACAGACTTCATAATCAAACTCTGCTACCTCATCCCAGCTCGGAAAAAGGACCACTGTCGTCCCTGTGCTGTACTGGCATAGGAAGCAGGAACTGTAGTTAAAAACTTGTAACCCACCTGCCAGGGTAAACCTCCCCAGATACTGTGCCTTTCAGGCTGGTCAAGACCTACAGAAATAACAGACTTCATAATCAAACTCTGCTACCTCATCCCAGCTCAGAAAAAGGACCACTGTCATCCCTGTGCTGTACTAGCCTAGGAAGCAGGAACTGTAGTTAAAAAGCATGTGTAACCTGCTCCTTATCTCCTACAACTGCAACCAATTCCTGTTTTTATTAGTTTAAGGGAGCGGTCCCTATCGGGAATACCAGCAGCCATAGTCTCCCACTCACTATCCTCTATACCATCCATTAATCTAACTTCTAATTCTCCCACTGGCTTTCTATTGTTTCCTCTCCTTTCCCTACAACTCTCTCAATCTCCCCCAGTGATATCACTATTGATGTTACAAGGAATAACCACTAGAGGGCAATATAACATCACGACCTACCAGTTACTTTGTTCTTACAAAACAAGTCCTCAAACCTAAGTTGTTTTATTCCTGTCTCTGGTACCACCATTACTCACCCTTGTCTCTCTGAATTTATTCCTATCTTTCTTCCCTTCTCACCACTTGTAAGCTCCTGACCTCCTCGTATACCTTACTTTGAACTTACCTTCCAAATCTCTGATTGTTTTCCTCACTACCTGCCTTCTTACTTCACTACTTGGTTCTACCCGCTCCGTTCGCCCTGCTTGCTCACTCCGCTCCCCTACCCTACCTCCAAATCTCACCAACCCCCACATCAACTACACTTATACCTGTCCAGTCCCTCCCACAATTGACTTACATCCAATCAACATCCTTCCCACCCTCTGCATTTCCTGTTACCAATTGCACCCTTACTACCCTCATATATTTAATTACATCACTCCAATTCATTCCTGTCAATTAACCAAGGCCAATTACTATGAATATCTTCCTCCAGCAAATGACCCTACTACTCCTCCTAGCATTTACCTACCACATCACTTGTTACAACTACTCAATACAAAACAACTCTTCCTTCACCCATAAATCGACATCCATTATCTCTCCCATTCCTTCTACAAACTCTCTAATGATATGCCCCACCCTGTTCAACACCACTGCCACTACTTATACCCTTCTTAAACCCATCAACACCTACCCCAAATCTGTTATTACCCCCAAATACATAATAATACTGCAAAAGATAGTGAAAATACTACAAAGAAACAACGTGAACTATTAAATGATGGAGATATCCACCCTAACCCAGGTCCTTATGATACAAATCCTCCTGCTAATACACAACCTCCCGAACTAACCCAAATCAATACCAGACCAGCAAATAGTCTACTCCTTTTAAATCTAAATATCAGGAGCATCAATAAAAAGATACATGAGCTTCATACTCTAATCTCACAATATCTCCCAGATATAATCAGTTTAACAGAAACATGGCTAAAACCAATTACCAAGGATACAGAGATCCTACCACCTGGATACAGTATCCTTTGGCAAGATAGACTAAAGAAGAAAGGTGGAGGCATTGCTCTACTCTATAAAAATACACTATCCATAGCTAAAACTGAGTTGACTTTATCCCCCCCCCCCTTGGACAAGGCAGAAAAACTCTTAACTAAGCTCAAAATAGGTAACAACAAAACTATCAACTTAGTAACAGGTTATATCCCCCCAGGCAATAATATCCCCATCATGGAAAATTTACCACAATGGCTATCACAAACCTTGCCACAAGAAACTATTCTATTAGGGGATTTTAATATTGACTGTCTCACATGCTCTTCCCAGGCTCCCACTAATCATATCAACCTACTTACCTTCTCTCAACTAATCAAAGAACCCACTAGAGTCGACAAAAATAGTAAAAGAGAGAGACTTTTTAGACTGGATTTTACTAAACAAAATACCTTGCTCATATTTAGCAGGTACCCTTCCTGACTCACTAAGCGACCATCAAACTACCTTCCTACTCAAATACAACTCCCACCACCCCCAAACCCCCATACTCCAAACAATAAGAAACAAAAAACACTTCAACTTACCAAACTTCTTACAAGATCAAAAGCTCTACAACTGGTCGCAACTGTATTATCTTCCCCTACACGAAGCTATCAAACTCTTTAACTCTACCTTCCTAGAGATACTAAATAGGCATGCCCCTGCAAGAACTACCAGAGTTAAATCCAAAACAGTTCCATGGTTAACAAGGGAAACAAGGCAAAAAATAAAAGAAAGGAATAGAGCCTGGACAGCCTGGAGGTCCAACAAAAACCCAGGAACACAGCAAGCATACCAACAGATAAGAAATCTAACTAAAAAACTAGTAATGCAAGATAAAATAAATTACTTTTATCACCCATCAAACCCAACACTTAAACAATCCAAACAAATTCTGAGCAGGCTTAAACAGGTTACTACACCCTGGAAAAACCACTATCCCACCCCCAACAACAGGCTTAACAAAAGAAAACATAGCTGAATCATTTAACTTATTCTTTACTGAGACTGTACTTGCCCTTGCCCAAAACAAGCCTATACAAATACAACAAGTGCCCCCCAAACCTAACAACAGCCCCACATTTAAGCTACAACCCACCTCAACCTCCTATATAAGAAAACTACTATCCCAACTAAAACCAACAACACTAGGAACAGATTCCCTCCCCAATGAATTCTTAAAACTAGCAGCAAATGAAATAGCTAAACCAGTCTCAGTCCTAATAAACCAATCCATCTCAGAAGGTTTAGTACCCTTGATGCTGCCTATATCATACCCCTATGCAAAGGGGGGAATTCTTATGACATATCTAACTACAGACCAATAGCAATATTATCCCCACTTGCTAAAATATTAGAAAAATGTATTCACCATCAATTAATGACACATCTTATTGATCAAGAGCTCAGATCTCATATACAGCATGGATTTCGGCCAGGACATAGCACAACCACCGCCCTGCTAGCATTCATAGATACCATTAATCACAATAGGAATAATGGTAAGCTTTCTTCAGCCCTCTTTCTAGACCTATCAAAGGCATTTGATATGGTTAACCATGAAAAACTAATATCCCATCTTGTAAACCTAGGCTTAGATAACTTATCAGTCTCCTGGTTTAAAAACTACCTCAACAATAGACAACAGGCAGTACTATGGAATAATAACTTGTCTCCACTCTTACCTGTAACACTCTGAGTACCTCAGGGATCTATACTGGGCCCCCTGATGTTCTCAATTTTTACAAATAATCTCCATTCAGTTGCAAAAAGTTCAAGCCTTATACAATACGCAGATGATTCATCTATATTATGTAGCGCCCCTACTTTACCAGACCTCCACAAAAAGACCCAGGATAACTTTCACTCAGTGGAAACATGGCTCACTGAGAATGGCTTGATACTCAACCCCAAAAAAACTAAGCTCCTGCTATTTCATCCCTCAAGTTGAACTATAACTTCCCCCGCCTGCACCTTTACTATCCACTCAAATAACGGTAACCCCATATCACCTGAAGCCCAGACAAAACTACTAGGTATTACTATTGACAACAAGCTCAAATTTGATGTACACATTAATCTGGCCATTAAAAATACTAACAAAAAGCTAGGTAGCCTCTACAAACATAAAGCATTCCTGACCCATAATGCTAGAACTACAATTGCACATACACACCTTCTCTCAACACTACTGTATGCCTCACCCATCTTGATTAACTTATCCAAAACAGAAATCAATAAAATGACAACCTGCTATAATCAGATAGCCAAATTTGCCAGCAGCTCCTACAGAACACATCACTGCCTAAACCTAAAGCAATTGGGCTGGCTTGAACTACCAAACTTACTTATTCATAGTCATCTGGTTACTACTCACAAGCTACTCTATCAACAAAATATATCACCTTCACTGGCTAACATTGTCCAACAATATTCCTGTCCTAGGCAACTCCGCTCAACTGACAAATTACAGTTAGCTGTTACTAGATCCAACAATCATGCTGGTGACTCCCTTTACACTTCTTATGTGGCCAAAATCTGGAACTCCCTGCCTACATCCATATCCCTGATAACCTCCCTACTTACATTTAAAAAAGCGATCTACAACTACCTCAGCAACAAATGGCTATGTCCCTGTTCAACACCAGACTAATACCTGATCCACTCTAGTACTGTTGTAACTATTGTCCTAAACTAGAGTCCTATCTGTTACCTGCATATAAATGTATACCACATCAGAGGTATGATGACATACCTGTAACAGTGTTAGTATGAACAATGTAAAACTGTTTGATTATTGTAAACTGTATCTGTCTGTAGTTTATACCTATAAGTGTCAATAACTAGATACCCTAATGGATCTAGATGAAATATGTACCCAAGTTTGTCTGTATGTTCTGTAAAATTGTCTCTTTGGAGCTTTTCTCCCCGGGCCTCCAATGAAAATGGACATGTATCCAGCTGGACTATACCAGTTAACAAATGTAAAATAAAAAAGTAAAAATAAATGAAACTGACCAGATTCACTATCCTTCAGAATAGAGACAGATTTTTAGGTCTTTGTCAAATATTTCTTACATAAACAACTCATCTCCTTCAAGATCCATAATTGTTAAATTTCTAGCTACACAAGATAAAGAGATGGTATTGAGAACTGCCTGGTTGAGTACTCCAATTAAAATGAATGTGAAAAGCATAAGATTTGATAATGACTCTACTGCTTCACTAATCTCTAAAAGGAAAGCATACATTCCTATAATAAAAAAAAACTTGAAGTGTGACATCAAGGCTAAAATTATGTTCGCTGCTAAAATCAAGATCTGTCTTCCCAAAGGTCAGAGAGTCTGTAACACTCTTGATGAAGCTTTGGACTTTGCACAGCAGAATAAACTATTGCATAAACCTGAAGAAATAGACTGGTCTTTGCCTGTCCTGAAAAGACAAACAAGCAAACATATTTGGACAACAAAAGACACTGACAGTAAAAAGTTTAAAGAAAAGTAATTTCCTTTTTTCATTTATTTATGGTCTTATATTGAATATACTGCTTTAATATCTTCTGTGGAATATTACAACCATAAGGTTATACTGTTCATTTAATCTAAATACTATGACCATCTGTATAATTGGTACTTTGCAATATTTTATATAATAATGTCGTATAAGAGTAGAATTCTAATATTAATGTTTAGTGTAGTTATAATAGACTTAATATTAATATTTAGCAGTAGTTTCTTTTTCTTGGGGCTTTGTTTCCCTGTTCTTTGCTTTATTTATCTTCTTCCTCTCTCTCTCACACTTTTTCTCTCTGTCATACTTTATCTTTTGTCTTTCTTTTTCTTTATTATTGTTATTTATTTTATTTATGACGAATTAAAATGAAAGGAGATGTCTTTATATCAGTGATGGGAGAAGGGTTTGGATGGAGTGATGTGTTGGGTTTCCTTTAAAAGTTTGTTCTCTCAGCTTCTAGTGTCAAACTTTTCATACTTTTTTTTAAATCTTCACTCATCTGAAGTAACTGCAAGTTTCCTATTGTGTAAACTACTTAAACAAGACTAAGTTCCTGCTTGAACACATCAACATACTTTTTTTCATGATGAAAGGAGTTGTGAGTAATTTCTTGACGTAGAGTGTGCACAGTGCCTTTGCCAGGACATAGATGCAGTAGAAAGAAGAGTCTGGCCTTTGAAATCACTGGAATTATGCTCTTTGGAATGCTGAGACAGAGAGAATAAGGAAAATACACTGAAGATAGTAAGATCTGCCAAAGAATAAAGCTATGTACTATATTTTATATGTAAGATATCAAATTGTAGATTTATGTGCAATGCTTGTTTTAATTACTTGCATTTAATCTTTCTTTTATTGTTTTAATCCATACTATTAGTTTTTGGAGGCACCTTTTTGTAAAACCGTTTTGTCTAGTAGGGTCAACTCACTTAAATATACGTAAATAAGTAAATTAGTATTTGCAGGAAAGTATAAGCAGCTATATGAAGGTGTAGACCCCAATGGAGACAAGATTTTCGATCAGTTGGCTATTTAGGAGAAGTGATGCAGACATTTACATGGGAGTGTAAACAGCAGCATATGAAAGCATGAGTACATTGTCAGTGGCTCCATTGTATACTAAATCACATACCTAGAAAACTAACATATTCATGTTATAGTGGCTACACCAGTTACTCCTAGCTCTCCTTTGTATTGTAGCAAACTACTAGTTGACTACACCTAAGTTATTTCTCCTGCGGAAGGGGTACTCACCCAGCAATTAGATATCATATATATGTAACAGACACCAGTGGAAACGTTGGGGTCATTTGGGACATAAAGCAGGTCCCTACAGCTTTTAGTTCAGTTGACAGCTGTGTCATGTTTGTAGTGTAGAATATTTACAATTATTATATAAATACATGTCACAGTCAAATACATTTTTAAATACTGAAATGAGAAGACATGCAAGAGAAGTGTCATGTCCACACCATATATTTATCAGGGCTCTACTTCAAAAAAGCAAAAGCTCAGACGAATCACTGATGTTTGAGATGAAAATGCTGAAACCTTATTTACGCAAAACTTCACATCAACAGAAACATCCACCAGGACAAAATGCACAAATTGAAGCATGTCAAACTGACCAACATGGGGTACTTTGTCCCCCCCAACCCCCACAATTAAATATACCAACTCTGAGATCACACTATGGTGGGGAAAAGGGCAAATTTCCCCTTGGTGGACAAGTGGTTAATTTCCCGGTGGACGTTTTCATTGATGTGAAGTTTCACGTAAATAAGGTTTCAGTGCTTTCGTCTTGATCAGTGATTTGAATAAGTGAGTTTTTTGCATTTTTGAAGCAGACCCATTTATACGTGCCCATTTTATTTTCTCACAGATTAAATAACTAGTAAGTGTTTTACATTATAAACCACATGTAAAACAAACTGCTAATCAAGTCAATGCTATGAACATGATATTGACGCTATGTACAAAACTCAGTAAGTACTTAAAAAAAATTAAAGTATTAGAAATCAATCATAAATCAATAACTAAATTAACATACCATGAATAACAGTATAAATGTAATATTTAAAACTCATCAATAGAGCAAGATGACTCTTTGTACGTAGCAGGCACAACAAAAAACATGTAAACTGTTCTTAAAATGACTGAAGGCAGGACAGAGCACAGCTTTCACTTTTAACTACACTACCACTTGAGAAGGTTGAGCACCTTCTCAGTACTACAGTTTTAGCTCTCTTTTAGAAGTGCACATTCTGCAGGACTCCTATACCTTTTGTCAGCACTAACAGACATCTTGGTCAGAATAATATTGAAGGGGGTCTATATCATGTTGTCGAAGTTTTACAACTTCGAACGCTATATGGTTGAACCCATATGTTCAAAGTTGTAAAACTTCGAAAACTTAAAAAAATAAATTAACTGGCGGTTGTAATATATATATATATATATATATATATATATATATATATGTGTGTGTGTGTATATATATATATATATATATATATATGTGTGTGTGTGTGTATATATATATATATATATATATATATAAAATTGATAATCTAGTATATAAAATACAGTTTTTATTAAGTGGACAGCTGCGGTAGCGTTGTCGCCTCCTAGTAAGATGTCCTGTTCGATTCTCAGCTAAAGCGTCTTCTGTGTGGAGACATGCGTGAATGGGCGTACCTTTGTTGAAGGTTGTGTGTCAGGGCTGGCAACTCGGTACATAAAAATCTACTGCCAATCATTAGCGGACTGGAGTTCCGCTGTGGCAACCCCTAACCGGGTAACTGAAAGATACGACGACGACATTTATTAATACAAAATTGATTATATAATTATTGAGAGTCTTGGTTTAGATATACTGAAGACTGATTTGAAAAAGAGAGAGAAATAAGAGGAGCTGTTTATTTTAATTTACTCTGTTAAAGGAACTAATTTCTGAGGTAGGAACGTTAGATAGTGGTTAATTAGTAATTGCGTGATGGTTGAAAGTGGTTTGAATGACTATCTCATCAAGCCAGGAATATTGTATTCCATGTTAAGGGGTGTAAATATTTTTGTATTAGCAATGTTAGTAGTTAGGTTGATGATCTTGTCCATAACAGAATTTGTAGCAATTGAATATAGCTTCTTAATGCAAAACTGTATTTTAGCTTTATTAGAATTTTTCCATTTTAAAAAATGTCTGGTTATAAGTGCACCTCATTGAATATTAATGGTCTCAACAACCCTATGAAGAGAGGTAGTTTAATTAAATATTTAAAAATAAACAATGTCCATATCAATTTTTTGCAAGAAACATGTTTGCTGAAGAATGACAATATAGGTCAGAAAGGAGAGGCACTCTTATACTGTGGAAGGAATAATTCACTGTGCCTAGAATAATTAATACATATATGGATAAAAATTGAATGTTGGGCTTGGTTGTACTGGAAACTAATAAAATATTACATGTTTGTTGATGTTTATTGGATCCCTGTAATTGGTTATAAAATGGCAAGAAAGTTCTTGGATATTATAACTTCATATTTGAAGGGTGAAATTTTATTGGCTGGTGCTTTTAACTGTATTCTTTCCAAAAAAGATACTGCAAAAGATAGGAAACCTAGATTACCTGCTGCTGTCAAACATTTAAATTACTTCTTAAATTCTTTGAACTTAAAAGATATCTATGAAATAAAATTGCCAAATTTCCTTAATTATACACATGACTCGTATAGATTTGGTACCCAAGCAAATATAAAGTTTTTGCTTCTAATAAATTATACTCTAAAGTTGATGAAGTCTCAATAATTTCATGTCCTTTGATCATATTGCTATAATTTTCAACATTAATATTAAATCTAATGATTTAATTTTTTGGCAAAGAATTCCAGCCTATGTTATAAAGATTAAAGGATTCAAGGAATGGTTCTTAAAGTAGTTAAACTCATTCTTGGAATTAAAAACCAATGGTGAAGTTTCTGATGTTTTGTGGGATACATTAAAAGCATATTTATATGGTAGAATTAAAAGTTGATTTTTCAATGAAAAAGGAATGGAATAAAGGATGAATTGATATACAGTCAGAAATTAGTAATTTAAAATTAAACTTAAAAGCTAATGATGTAGTTGCAAACTCTGAATTGAAAGATCTAAATCAAAAGTATATACAAGTATTAAACCATAAAGTTTCAATAAACCTAGAGAAACTTAAATTACAATCATAATCTTTTAACCCCAAATGTCTACATAGATTAGCCATCAGATCAAAAAGATTAAATAACATAAATCATATCAAAGAAATGACTTATAATGTTGGTAGTGACGTTAGAAGAGCAACAGATTTAAAATATATGTCATACTTTTCGGAAACACTATGAATTAGGTAATAATAGTTAATCCACTTTAGATAATTGTGATTTAACTTCTAGCTTTTTAAAGGAAGATATAATAAATTGACTAAAGAACATAATATCAAATTAAATCAATTTATTTCATAGAATTAAAAGAACTGTACAAATTTGTTATGTATAACTCTTTAAGAATTCTTTTAAGAGCTTATGAATAAGTCGGGAATGAGTCAATTATTTTCCCTCTTGGAAATATGCAATGATATCTCCTATTTTGAAGGAAGATAAAGACCCCAAATTATGTTCTTCTTATTGCCCTCTTTCACTTTTGAATGTTGATTATAAAAATTGATGTCTATACTGGTGAAAAGACTAAATCAGTTGATGTCAAGATTAATCAAAGAAGATCAAACAGGCTTTATTTTAAATAGGAAGGTGCATGATAATGTTATTAGACTTATTTCATTAATTGATATAGCTAGTAAGAAAAAGAAAGAACTTTCAATCATAAGTTCAAATTTACCCAAAGCGTTTGATTCTGTTAATTGGACTTATTTAAAGTACTTAAAAAATATACTTTTTGTATAGTAGAATTAATAAAAAAATTATATGAGAATTCTTTATCCTTTGTCAACATTAGATCATTTTTGTTGAGCTCCTTTAAAATATTAAAAGGTACAAAACAAGGATGCCCTCTATTTCCTTTGTTGTTTGCTTTATCAATAAAGCCCATTTGCTAATTTTATTAGAGAAAACTCAAAGATAAAGGGTTTTTCATTGATGAACATTATATTTCCAAAATACAATTATTTGCAGACGATATCTTATTAATAAGTGGGGGACTCTGATTTTTCATTAGAACACATTATTAACTTAATAAAACATTTTGAGAAGATTTCGTATCTAAGTTTCAATGATAAAACTGAAACTGTTGACAAAAAAAAAAAAAAAAAAAAGAATCTATTTTTAAAATATTATATGGAATTTAATTGGGAAAATACACGCTGACTTATTTTAAAATCTGGTTGGAGATAGTCTATTACAGCAAATTATAAATCCTTAGTCAACACAATATGAAAAATTACTGATTATTGGAATACATTTTTTTTCATAATTGAAGACAGATTAACTTTAATAAAAATGATTATACTAAAAAAAATGTTATTTCTTATGCAGTCATTCATTTTGCTTCCATCTAAAAAGTTTTGAGTTTTTGTGGTATCTTCAGAAATCAAAAATATCATTTGAATGGCATGTTAAAGTTTGAGAAGAAAGTGGAATTTGTTTTCCTAACATTGAATTGTATTGTATGCTAAATCTTCTGTCTTAAATATAGTGTCTCATTGGTTAAATTCTACATAAACTTCAAACTGGAAAAGATTCATAAATCAATTTTACTTTCAGATGTTAACAAAATATATTCGATTATAAAAGATTTTAGTTTAAATGCTAGAATGTATATCCATTTTGTTAGCTGTATTTTAACTAATTTTAAGAATGTGATGCATAGTAATTATAGGTTCATAGGTGTGTACTAGGCTAATGGCCCTGGAGCCTTTACAAGCCTAGTCCATAGGATTACCCTGGCATCATGCCACCCAACTTTAGTTCCCAGTGCCTCTGTCGAATAGAGCCACTGGAGTGATCTCCGGGGTGAATTTTTTTATTTCCCATCCACTCCTCAAGATTCCTCTTGAAGAGGGCCAGTGAGGTGCTCTGTTTGACATGTATAGGAAGTCTATTCCATAGCATGGGCAGTCTCTGGGTTATGAACCTGTCCCTCCAGCATGTTCTGTTGATTGTGGTAATGAAGTTGAGGTCTCTGGAGCATGTGGTGCATTGGGATTTCTTTAGATGCAGCATTTCTAACAGAGCTGGGTCAGATATGGCTTTCTATGTCAAGCAGAGATCGCCTCTAAGTAGGCGATATGAGACAGAGAATAGTTGGAGTTTTTTGAGTCTGTCCATTTGGGACAAGTGTTTAAGGCCTAGGATCCTCTCTGTGAGGTACTTCTGCGGCCTCTCCAGTTGTTGCAGGTGTCTAGCGAGGTACATGTCAAATAGGGCATTGTACTCGATGACTGGCCTAATGAGGGAAAAGTAGAGGGAGACAATGACCTCTTTCTTCCTGGATGTAAAACCCTTAGTAATGAGATGTGCCACATAGAAGGACTAACATAAAAAATAGCTGGTTGAATATACAGACATTTAGAGAATTAATTAGTAATAAGATACAAATAACATTAAATATGAACTCAGACAATTCCTAAGATATTAGAATTTTTTTAAAGATTAATAGTATAGAAAATAAAAGTAAGTCTTATTTGTCAATAATTTATAGGATCATAAGAAATGAATTTACTGTCTTTGATTTGTCTTACTTGGATTATTCAGCAAGAATAAATAATGAAATATTTTTAGATATTAATAAAAAATTAGCTTTAAAATCCATAAGTAACACAACCTCATCTCTTTATTGGAGAATTTTTACATGGAAATGTTTACATAGAAGTTTTTTAACATTACATAAAATTGGCCTAATGTATAAAGAAGATAATATAAATTGTTAGAGATGTGATGAAGTTTTAAATGCATATTGGATCCATATGGTTTTAGAATGCAAAATGGTCACTCCATTTTGGATAGATTTCAGAAATTTTGTTAAAGCATTATGGTCAAACATTTGCATTGTTACAATTTCATTGATTTTGTTCAGTGCTCCAATTCCAGATTCCATCGCAAGTGCCTCTTCTTTGGTCTCTTCTAGCTGTTGTGAGAAAAGTCATAGAATGAATTGGAAATGTAAAAACATCAAGCATTACTCATAAACAATTGTCATGGCTAAAATATAAAGGTCTATTGGGAAAGTATTAATAGTTTTATACAGTATGTGCTTTGTTATGGACTCTATAGTTTTATTTATTCTTAGTTGAGTGTTTTGATTTGTTATAATGCTTTTTTACTGATTTAAAATGCAATAAAAATTAAAAAAAAAATTATACTGGGACACACATGCATGGGAGTACATTAAGTATTGATACAGCCTAATGTAAGTCCTGCTATGAATCCCAGCAGGGTCAATAATATGGACAGGTTATCTACTTGTAATGCAGTCCTCCATTCTTTGATAAATGGGCAGAGAAGATGAAGAGGCGTAGGCAAAGTCAGAAAATGAAGAGTTAGAGTTCTTCACTTTCTGAGTACAGAACTGCTGCTGTACTTTTCTAACCAACATTATTTCATCATTGTCTGGTTTGATAATGGGAAGGCAAATTCTGATGAAGTTCTTTGAATGAAAGTGCTAAATCTTTCAATAAAAAATATCCATGAACTACATGAGATCAGTGTGGTTATTGTTTTTATTGGTTCAGAGAGCTTAGACATAGACACCTTGGCAGTGAAAAAGGTGGTCATCAATAAACTGGGAAGGAGGAAGAATTTATGCTGTGGTGCACGGAGATGCCAGTAACCTTTCAGAGAAGTGAGCAGAGGTTGTAGGAAGTAGTGTTGGAGAGATATCAGAGCAGTGGTTGAGCAGGTGGATAAAGGTATTATTCTCAGAAATGTTATCGGCAATGGAAGGAGGTGATTAGGGGTCATTGTCTACAGTGGTGGACAAACTGGAAATATTTGGGAACAGTGGGTGAAAGGGGAGCTCTGAGAGAGAGAGAGACAGACAGACAGACAGGGAAAAGCTCTATTCAAGGGGTAGGCTGCATCATTTTTTAAACACCTTTATTGATTTATCACTTGTGACATTGGCAAACTTTCATTCACATTAAGGAAAACAAAAAATATTAGCATCTCCCTTCCACCATCCATCCATACCACCACAAATCCCTCTGCCTTTAAAAAAATCACTACACTCACATCTTAATGGGAATGCTCCTGCTTCCACCCTACATAATTCCATTTCCTCTAATTCACTCTTTGGCCTAGTTGGCATTACTTCTTTAGGAAACTATTGCAGCATGATGTTTTTCTTTCAGTTTCATATCCAAATGTATCTTATATTGAATTACTTTTATTTAGTATTACTACACACTGTGACCTATAATTGTCATTGTAAGTATGTCTACCTGCTGTGATCTATAATTTTTATTGTAACTCTGCAATTCAAATTTAAATGTGTGTAACTTTGTATTTTTTGGAGCTTTTCTCCTCAGGACTTTATTGAAAATGGGTTATTCTTGGCCCAATGGACTATCCTGGTAAACCAACTGCAAATAAATAAATAAATAAACATATTCACAATTAGAAAAAATTATACATCACATATATTCTTATGTAAAATATAATCAATCCAACATATTACATAAGTTGGTCAATTCTTGCCTTGTCTTAAATCTCATTACTCCTTCAGAACATTTTTCTGTATGTATTATTCCTACAGTTTTCATGTTTTTTCTATGTAATTTGCTTCTTTCCTGTTCTCAAGATCCCACTCCCAGTTCTTTTATCTCTGTTACAATATTCCTTCCATCCCCATCCACAACCCCATTTTTCTAATTTTTGCACATGGGGTTGAGGTTTCACTTCAGCAGTGACAGTCTTCTAAAGCCAAGGTTTATAACTGGTTGGCTGGCCTTGCCACAGTAGTTCATCCACATCACACACTTGTGCAAACACTCACACCTATGGTATGCCATACTGTGGGATGGAGAGAGCATGAGAGCTTATGAAGAATTCCTACAGCTGATGCATGGCCATATCAGAAGGAATAGACATCTGGATATGGGTCCAGCCATTGCAGAGTGGGTCACAAATGCTCATGTTAAGCCACTTTTCATCTTCAGTGATCACAGATTGCTCTGTATGGATTGAACAGCAGTAGACAAGACATGAAGATGGAAAGAAACCTGGTGAAAATTAAATGACTGGCCTCAAAGAGAATAAGTCACAAAAACCATAAGGTGCATCCGAGAATTCCTTGGAAATCTGGACATAGTGTTAGCACCTTCCTATGATGTTGATCTTAAACAGATTGCTACCCACTGGTGAAGTGTCTCAGTATTGTAAAGCTTCAGCACCATTGTACAAGATGGTAAACCCAAAGCAGCAAAAATTTGCATGTCTATAGCTGCACTAGATGAACACGGTGGTGGGGAGCTGGTCCATTCCTGGAGGATCTCGATCTTCAGAACAAGCACAGGTAGGTTCATAGCCAGAAGATGATAATCAAACTGATGTAGTATTATTCCTGGGTTATGGCTGACCTTAATAGAGTAGAAGTAAAAATGGTTGACCTTAATTTTTACGGCCTTTGACTTGGTACAACCCAGTCAAGTGTAGAATTCTGGAGGAGCTGCAGGTAGGACCAAAGCAGATAAGCTGGATTGCTGCATTGTTGAAAATGAGGGTATTGCGGGTTGTGATGATGGGTTAGATATAAGCAAAGTTAAATGTAGAATGCCACAGGAGATCTTACCTCTGTCAGGTACTTTTCAATGGTTTTGTTTCAGACATATCTGAGTGGATATTAAACAGGATCAGCATCTTTGCTGATAACAAAAAGGAAGGTTTAGCAGAACAAGATGGGAGGAAGACTACAAGGAAATATATGGGTAGAGTGACTTAGTGGACAGAAAGGTAGCAATTAAGATGACTGTAGATACGCACAAAGCATTGTACTTTGGCCTCAACAGGTGGGAACGGAATTGACAGTTGCAGAGCAGGAAATGGCCTGAGAATATGGATCACACCAGGAGCAGAGTGGGAGGACAGTGGCATCAGCAGACTGAATTATGGTGCATCTCCAGATCTTCAGCCACTGTGTTATCACTTCCTTCTTTTCTTATTTATTCTTTTATTTAAAGTTGTTTATATGTTTTATCAGTCTAAGGTCACCTAAAACAAATTTCAGGGGCTAACAGAAAGCTCATGTTCATCTGATGGGAGTTTTTGCATTAGAGTTAGGTCTGTGGGAGCGTTATGTAGTTTACTAGGATTGAGTTATTGGGAGGTCAAGTCAAGAGGCAGTGAGCAAGTCAGCCATGAGCTAATAACATGCAAGAGCTTGTTGTAGACATAACTAGATGCAGTGTTAAAATTTATATGTGTAACAAAGGGCCAAAAGCTATCAAACTAATAACATAAATAAAAATCAAGACTCACTCCGCTTTTAAACTATGTATCAACTTTATTTATAAAGATATTCTATATTTTTGTTAGTTTTGAAGTAAGTGGAAACAAATCCAAAACTCGTCTGTCTTTTGATTAAAAATTTTTTTTTTCTTCGCTGTTTAAAATTGTTTACCTACACTAATAAATCGTTAAGTATGGACATAAAATTGGTATTAAACAGGATGCTAAGCCTTCCTCATGCAGGCACTTAAATGTCAGTATAAGATCATCCCTAATTATATGCCAATTAACTGAAGGTAACAATAACTTAATTGTTTCCAGTAACTCAAGTTGTTAAATAACCTAGTTTTCCTAGTTTGTGTTTTCCAAATTCTTTCAAATCTCGAGCAAATTCAGATTTAAACCTCAATTCACCATATTCTGTATGTGGTCTTGTAAATAATTGATTTTATATATAGTCAACTCCTCTGGAAGCTTTGAACTTAAGGTTTCAAAAATAGCCCACATGATACAACGGTATCTGCAAATTATGCTGTTTAAATTATATTTAAACTTCAATTCACTATCAACAGTTACTGATAACTCTTATAACAAAGGTAGAATTTGGTAAAAGTTAATTATTCTTAAAATAAGGATAATCCTTATTTGATGACCTGAAGTGGACCGCTAATCATTTTTTAGTATTGGAATTCCAGCTCTATGTGTTTAAGTATTAGAATTCACCCTGCTACTCTGGGAAAATGTGTACAGCAAATCCATGTTTTCTTGAAATCTGCATTGTTCACTCACATTTGTAACAATGACATCTATCTTGTGTCATCAGCAAACTTAGCTTTCCAAACATTATTTGACAGTGACCATAAAGATATTAAATAAAGTTATGACTACAGTACTTTGCCCCGTGGTATACCTTGGTTTATAATAGTGTCTCAAGCATGTTCATCAAATACCCAGACAGTGCTTTTCTTTCTCCTTATCCAATCTGCTGTCCACTGTCCATTTTACAATGCTGGAATTAATATACAAAGGTGGTAAAAAACAGTAGTACCATATCAAAGGATTTTGCTAAATCTAGGTAAATAAATTCTATGGCCAATCCTTCATCAGTTGTATTCATCACATTACTATAGTAGGTTTGAAAGACAAGGGTTCACTTGTAAACCATGTTGCGACAAGTCAGCATTTCTCTTAGTAATTATGGCAGCCATTTTAGTAAAACCTTCTATAAATCTTCACTCCTGTGAGTAGACCTAATAGTCAGGAATTTGAGAAGTTTGTACACAGTACCTTGGCCTTTGACCATCATGTCTTAGTGCTTCTAAGGAAATAATTTTGTATTCAACAGTTTATAAGCAAGGTCTAAGAATGCCATTGATTTGCTGTACTTAGCCTTCATCAGATGCCCTTTAGTTTGTTCCTGACCAGGTATATACAATTATTGGAACATTCACAGAAGTTCTCACAAAAAATAATACAGGACATTAACAACATGTTGTATGTGGATTGCCTCCAGCAAACTTTGATAGGTGATCTGTGCTTGGCATACCGAGTGTCACGTGATGTACCTGCTGCACATTTGCAAAACAAATAGATATGAAGTGCCTGTTCTATGGACAGAAGCCTAGTCTGTGACATAAATAAGACAAGTTGGAAGAACAGGTATGTGTCTGATACTACCCTTTCTCTGGAACAGGATTCTCATTCAAGTGAAGTAGAGTTCATCCCTAACCCAATTCATGCATAACTTGGACAACTAGATGGGGAATTGGAAATTTAACTCTCATTTGACACCTGTGTCTCTGACAGACAGAGGGAACCTGCAAATGCTCGACCACCCAAGCCAAGATATACCCCCTTAAAATAACACAACAAAAATTGTCAGATATATTTGGTAAGCATGGTTGGGCTTATAACAGCCCTGGGGTCATTAGCCTAGTATACACCTACGAGTCTGTAAACCTATTAGCATTTACGTACAGTACTCATCAGACTTGTAGGTCTGTTATTTTCTGCCTTATTTCTGTTATTGCTATTGGAAATGGCCACTGGAATAGCAGTGATGTGGTTTGTAACCTGTTTCTAAACTCCATTCAAGTAACACTGCAAGACATAAACCTAGACGAGATAAAAATATTACAGAAAAAGTTTGTCAAAGTGAAATGAGTTTTTTAGAACAGGTTATTCTAATAAAAGATGTGAAAATCCACAAGGTTTTGCTATATATATATATATATATATATATATATATATATATATATATATATATATATATATATATATATATATATATAGTTTCAGTTATCCAGTTCAGTCTTAATGGAATAAAACTTCCTTTAAATGAACACCTTTCAAAACTTTTTAACTCTTCAGATACAAACAGGTATTTCATATTTTATTAGAATAAGTAATCTGTTCATTTAGCTACAGTGGCACAAGTGTGCCACATTTCAAAATATAAATGGGATTATGTTTCAATTAAAAAAAAAAAAAGATTTTTAAAAAAGAATGCTTTTTATTGAGTTGCTCTAAAAAGTGAAAAATAATGAAGAGTGAAACCTTTGCAAAAAAACACAGTCTTATTTCAGAAAAGAATTTGAGGTTGGTTTTGCTGATAGTGATGAGGTACCAGACGTAGTAGCAGGAATCGACAAAACCAACCTCAAATGCTTTTCTGAAATCAGCTTGTCTGTGTTTCTTTTGCAACGTTTTCAATCTCCTTCCTTATTTTTTGACTTGTTACAGTAACTCAAAAAGTATTCTTTTTATTTAAAAAAAATCTTTAATTTTTTTTTTTTTTAATTTTTAGTCTTTGAGTAAAATATTGTCCCTGTGTCATTAGAGAATTTATTATTATTAGTAGTAGTAGTAGTAGTACATTGCAGTATGTTCATTAGACTATGAAACTCAAAACACTTCTTAACATGTTAGGGTGTTTGCTTGCCCAGACTCAGTTCAGAGAATTTATCATTGTACATGCTTACTGACGAGAATGTGCAAGTCATTCCACCTCCCCCTCCCCCTCCCCAACATATGCACACCAGTACACTTGACAGCAGCAAGTATCCAATTTCTTTTAGGATCAAAAGTGTGTTAAGCCCTCAGTTAATGATCGGGATGCTTGTTAGTGCCAGATCCTTCTGTTCTGGAGCACACACTCCCACACTGATTTCCATGCTGCTGCAGCCGAAGATGGAGCAATTGTTGCTGCTGTTTATGTGGGCTTGGCTGCCACACAGCATCACTGCATTTTTACTGCTGATTCTGCCTTTCCCTGTCGCTGTGAAACATGTCCCAGGGATTCTCAGCACCAAACAGGTGATGGGCAAGTGGGATGAAATTTAGACTCTGAAGACTGCAGTAAGGGAACTGCAACACCTGGGTGTTGAGAACCAGAGTAATTGACTGTCATACTACTAGAGTGAATAGTTAATGACATTAGTGGTTCGGGTCTCTTTAAACATTCTTTTCTGGGGATCGGTTTATCAGATAAGACTGTGTGTGTGTTTGTGTATGTGTGTGTGTATTTGGAGGAAATGATGTACAGAGATGCAAGAATGTGTGTGTGTTTGTGTGTGTATGCATGCGTGCGTGTGTGTTGTCTCGCTAATAACAGAGGCACAGTATTTTACGTAAAGAGTAAACTATTTTCCCTCTGTCATTATTACAATTTTTTTTATTGAATTTGACTTTACAAGGCAGCGACAAGACAGGGGAAAAACATGTATTTTTGCTGTCTAGCGAGAGCATGACAGAACCACAGAGAGATAGAGAGAGAGCTACAAAGCCAACTTCAATAAAAAGCATTCTAACAAAATGAAAATGGTTCCTGCCATAATCTTGGATTACTGCAAGTAACATAATCATGATCATTGATATCTAAAGCTACAGAAGTTGCAGGAGGGGTGCTTTTGATCTTTCTTATATGATCCTACAAATGCATTTTCAGTTTCATAACATACCATCAAATGAGAGAACAGTTGCAGCTCATGGTGTGTATGATTTTTGATGATATGCAACTACACTGTATCATTAATTGTCATGCAGAATCATTGATAAGTCAGCTTTTATCTTCCACATTAGGACGCAAAAATTGTTTTATTTCCTCAAGCTATTATTACTGCTACAAACAGTATTTTCCAATTTACTTTTTGTCAATAACCTATACAAATTCTGTATCCTTCTGTAGAAAAACACTGTTTGTGTAGGTCAGGGGTGCCCAAAGTGTGGGGAGCCGCAAACTAATAAGCTTAGCTGCAAAATAAACCGCTAAGCTTATTAGTTTGCGGCAAACTAAGTGTAGACCTACACTGTAGCTTTTTAGCAGAACTGGCATCAAGTATAGCAGTGGCCCCCAACCACTGGGCCGTGGACCAGTACCGGGTCATGGAGCACTTGGAACCGGGCTGTCAGGTAAGTGAATGCCTGTATGAGTGTGTGTGTCTCTGTCTGTGTGTGTGAGTAAATGCGTGCATGAAAGCAAAAGAGTCTGTGTGTGTGTGTGAGAGAGATCGGGAGAGTGAGAGCGATGTGTGAATGAATGCAGGAATGAATGAAGAAGTGGCTGGTGCGTGTGTGTGTGTGTGAATGAATGCAGGTTTGAATGAGGAAGTGACTGTGTGTGTGTGTGTGTGAGATCAGAAGAGTGAGAGGGATGTATGAATTAATGCATTAGTAGGTGTGTGGCATGTGGGTGTGAGATCGGGAGAGTGAGAGTGATGTATGAATGTGTAAGTGGGTTTGCGGTGTGTGGGTGTGACAACGTGAGAGTGATGTGTCAATGAATGTAGGTATGAATGAGGAAGTGACTGTGTGTGAGATTGGGAGAGTAAGAGTGATGTGCGAGTGAATGCAGGTATGAATGAGGGAGTGACTATGACTGTGTGAGAGGTCAGAAAAGAGTGAGAGCGTGTGTGAGAGTGAATGCGTGCATGAATACAAAAGTGACTCTGTGTGTGTGTGTGTGTGTGTGTGTGTGTGTGTGTGTGTGTGTGTGTGTGTGTGTGTGTGTCACAGAGGGAGAGAGTGAAGAGTGTGTGATCCCTGGCAGCAGCAGCAATGAGGTCTGTGTACGTCTGGACCATACCACTGGACACATACCTCTCACCCTCTTAGATTAAGAAATCTGGACAAAGCCAAAAATAGTGGGGGTACAAAGGCACAAAATAGGGACACTTTTAAGTACTGCTCTCACAAACTTAGAAAGTTGATAGAAATGCAGGTTTTGCATTAGCATGTATTTTCTGAAGGGTATGAAGTATGAAACTCAACTGTCTGTCATTATTTCCTGACTTCAGCTTCAATGATCTGCCAGTGATTTGCCAGAAAACAATTTTATGAGAAAAAGACCAAAAATCTGAGGGAAAAATCAATACAGTTGAGAGGTATGCTGGACAGAGCCAAATAATAGGGACAAATTTTAAATATTGCTCTTATAAATTAAAGTTAATAAGGTTGCCATTAGGTTTGCTTACCTCTCAACCATAGTAGATCAGTGTTATGCTGTTAAGCAAATGTACACTTTTTTTGGTAATTGTCTTTTTATTGTAGTTTTTAGCTTTTCTCCCCAGGTCTCCTAGTCCCATCAGGCAGCGTCGTTAAACAAATGCCAAATAAATAAATAAGTGAAATATGCACTTTATGCATGCCGCGAGGGGGAGGAGCACCTTGGGCAAACCTGGATTCAGCAAGGGAACTGAGAATCAAAAATGTTTGGGAACCACTGGTGTAGGTGAAACTTCCACCACCTGCTGGTCAGTCTGTGAAATGCAACAATGTTAAAAATATAAAGCAGTAAGGATTAAAACAAATGCAATAACAAATTCTATCCCCGAAAAGAAAAAAAAATGCATGTAGTTAACCATGCAAAGAGGGGAAATCCTTTACTAAGAGCAAGCCTTTTCACGCTATGTAGAATGCTTTCTCAAGTGCTATAAAAACAATTAAAAGCACACTGTTATAAATCAAATACTGTGACAACATAGATCACATGACAAAATTATACCAAATGATATTGCAGCTGCTGCTTTAAAACAGGTTGAAGGTGATATCCACCATTTAATTCCTTAATAAGAGCTGTGTTTACATGGCATCTTTTAACCTTGTATTGCTCATTTACAATAACTTTGAGTGTAGCTTGACTGAAGGTTTGTAGACACTGTTTCTTTTACTTTATAATCATCTGCTTAGTAGCACTGATTCTTGCTATCAAAAGTTCAGAACAAAGGAATGTCTGAAAAGGTGGGGAATGCATACTGTCTACTGGCAGTAATTACATTCTGCTGTTTTCTTAGGCACACTATATATCTCCTGAACAAGCTGTTCTACCAAACAAATAGCAAAAACATATTATTTAATTCATATGTTTAGTTATTATGGCTCTACTACAAATCATTGAGTATATCCAGATAAAACTGTAACTGGATGAACATATTCCGTTTTATGTCACCCAAGTTACAACTTATTAAATAATTTTTTTGCAAGACCACCTGCACCCCCATGTTGGAGACTTTACACCCCCCCAATACCCCCTTACTTGTACAGAATAACTGCACAGTCACACAAAAGTAAAGTGGAAAAAAAAAGACTGCATTATTATCCATGTTTTAATGGAAAGATCACCAGCTATGATATTCATTGTTTAACCAGAATCAGTGTGACATGCAACTCATGCATGCTGTTGTCAGTGAGTTATAACCTCATCCACTTTATACAGAAACAAAGGCAGGAAAAGCCAGTAGTTAACTCTGTATGATTTGCTTGTGAGGTTGTAATAATAAATCAAAATCAAAAAATCCTCTTGATTTATCATAAACGCATGTGTGTGACATCTTTAATAAATATGTACGATGAAATTTTAAAGAATAGATGCACTTTCTTTCAAAATAATGTATAAATAAATTAACGTGATTGGTACAAAATGGGAATCCATGGCTATACCTCCTACTTTTTTTGACAAATTATACCATGGAGCTGAATATAAATATACTGTAGAAATTCAGAACATACCTGGTAAATGGACTTTCATCCAGAATGGCTATTACTGCTGTAAGCCCAGATGCAAGCAAGATAGAAATATAAAAGATCTTATCTCAGACTAGTAAAACTTTAAACAGATGACCTGAATCCCTAATATAAGAGTCTAATCTCTGATCATTTGGTTTCAGGAAAGAGTCTTAACAGAATGCCCTACAATGGCATTACAGGCTAGAACTGTATCTGGGTCATCCCATGTATGTCTTTATGTTCTTTTGGTAGAATTTAAATGTAGAAGTCCAGTAGATACCTATCAAAAATTTTAGATCTTTAGATGTCAAGAGTTATAGTTCTATACTCATATTTAGAAGTTCTAACAGCTCTTTTGTTAAATTCCTGTCTAGGAGTTTTAGGTTGTACAACTTACTCAAAATACCATGGCAAATTTGTATAAAGTGTTTACTAATTACAGTGTCAGCATTCACTTCCTTGTCAGCTACCCTTATAGTACAAGATTGTTTAATCTTTTTAGTTTCAAACTTCTTTTCTTTGTAGATAAACCAGTGTATAGTTTTATTCTAGCCAAGAGAGACTAGCGGAACTGCATGAGTTTCTTTAAGGATGACTAGTGTAAAGAATGGAGTATAGCTGAAGGGATAGCACTCTAGGTACAGTCATTAACTGCACTGATAGTTGTATATTTTGTGGGTTCTCTTCCCTCATTAGTCCATTATTGGTTGGTGTAATGGTTTAGCCATTTACTTCATACACACAGTATACAAGGTTTGATTTTCACCTTTGAATGGGAAATTGGAGCATCTTAAAATGATCCACAAGATCAGTAGCCAACTACTTACATATAAACATAAAGAGCCCCAGGGCCTGTTCTATCCCTGTTTGAGATTAAGGCTCTAGAGTGACTGCTGGTTTGAAAGGAGTAGGTGGAATTTGGGACCCAGCCTGAGAAACCAAGCCTCATTGATCACCTCAGTCTATCAATGCTGTGCCAGCACACAGGAGGTGTGGCGTATCCCGCAGTAATTTCAAGCTTCTGCCCACATGTCAGTGGTGACTGCTGAGTTGACCAACCTAACTCTCTCTTAACCAGGCTCACTGGCATCTTACTTGACAAGCCATGATAAGAATGATGGCAACCCTGAGCCTGTCTGGACGAAACAGACAACAGAAATGATACTGAGCTTGGAATCATTCCAAGTGAAACAGTCAGCCAAGAGCATAAATCATTGGTTGCCACAATCAACTGCAAGCAGGGGTCAGAGAATGCGCTAAGGTCAACAGAGACTAGGCTGAAGACCTGGGAGTTGACTGGAGACAAAGTTTCTCAGGAAGAAGAAAAAATTGGTGGACTTGAAGAAGAATGTCAGCACCTCAGAACAGCATGTGTGAGACCTATAGAACTGATGTGTGGCTGAGCCATTTATGGAAATAATGTTTATAAGGTATGTCCGTGAATCATGCCCTCCTTACATATATAGTTGCTTACCAGTCTGTTTTGATTAATATAGTCTGCTAATTGTTTCTGAATTCCCCTTTATCTTAGAGAACTTTTCCATGGGTAACAACATTTTATAAGAAGAGACTCTCTCTACAGAAACAAGGCTATTTGATATCTAAAAAGGATAGAAATAATAGACTGTTGTAAAATAAAATGCAGTATTTAAGCCACATCCATACATCTGAAAATACCTATTTCTCATCTCACATCAAGGTTATTGGCCTCTTAGCAGTAGCATAGAAAGAGAGAGAGAGCGCCCCCCCCCCCCCCCACACACACACACACACAGAGTTTTCAGCTTGTCAAGCTCCATTTTCTTGAATCTTACACAAGTTTTGGAAATGTACACCATTTTGGAAACATCTGGAAATCTCATGTCTTGGACATTTGACATATTGCAAGAAGGACATACATTACCATAAAGGTATTTGTTTGTCAACCTATGTTGACCTGTTCATATCACAGGCAATGGTGAAGAAAAACTGGACACTGCAATTTGCAGTTTTAGTATGGACAGCAAAAAAATATATACATAAAATCATACATATTTATGCGGTGAAGTGCTTTGAACAATTGAGACAAGATGGGAAGCCTTTTGTTCCCTAAGCAAGCGGAAGACTAGGAGATTGGCATTACTGTTCATAACAAAATGTTTACAAACACATGACTACAGCACAAAAGTCTCATGCAAGTTAATTTAAGTGAATTACATTTATGCAGAATATTGGAGGTATTATTAAATATATATTATTATATCAGATGAAGGTTAAAAAAATACATAAAATGTACTTTAAAGCTGTTTGCTTTGTTTTCTGCCTGTTTCTAGTTATAAGAAAAAAATATTCAAATGTATCCGATATATCCTGAAAATAATTTTGTAGTAAGCTATTATAAAAGTGAAACATTTCTTGTAAGTAATCATTTTTAATATGCTATTTGTTCTTATCTTGATGGGCATTTTGCATTAGTAGTAGAAAGATGCAAGATGTTTCAGGGTGCAAAAAAAAAAAAAAAAAAAATTAATAAATCACTGAAACAAATGTCAGGAAAGTTCACTGAATAATTACGTATCTTAGCATATGTACATTAACATATCACTTTGGCTAGAAACTGAAAAAAATGTATTTGTGTGTAAGCAGTGAAATAAGGACTAGGAGTAAATGCTTTATATATACATAACTTAACATTTACCAGTACTAAACTACAACCAGTAGATTAAGTCCAAATATCCAGTAATTGCATATATACATTAAAGACCTCATAATCTTTTTCATTTTAAAATATGAAACCTATGTTGCAGTCATCAGCATATTAACAAAGCAAGACATCTTTAGGTTTTGGAATTGTCAGATATCATATTAAAAATGAACAAGCATAGGAATCTGTCTAGTTCCATCCTCACCACCACGTGTGTTGAGGGAAAAAAAAAAAACGAAACCGGTGGTCTTAAAACTTTGTAAATGAGCTCAGTCACAGTAGTAATTTCCAAAATCATGAAAACCAGGTGGTATTCCAAAGCAACAATACTTTATTCATCACAGACAAGTGATCCTCATTAACAAAAAACATACTAAAGAGTAGAGGTCCCAAGACAGAACCTTGAGGAACTCCAGAGTAGACTGTTAATTCAGACAGCATTTTTGAATTTTACATGTTGTGTTCTATTTGTTAACCATTCCATTATCCATCTTATTATGAAGCAGTTTACATTGTTTTGTTGTAAGCAACTGTAGATTACAGGAAATGGCAGCTTTTTGAAAGCTTTTGATAACTCCAAAAATTTAACATCTGTAAATAAACCAAACTCTAATGCTTCTACTACTAGATCATAAAATTTAAGCAAAGTATTGAGTGTAGGTCTCAGTTTGATAAACCCATGTTGGGCATGATCATTAGTAGGAAGATATGTGTCAATATTGTTCATCAATTATATTAAGCACCTCTGAAAGCACTTACTAAGGATAGATGTTAAAATTATAGGTCTATAATTTTCTAATGAATTCTTTCCTTTCATGTATATTGATGTTATATGGGAATTATTCCAGGAATCCGGTAAAGATGCACTTTTAATGATTCATTTGACAACCTATGTAAAATAGGGGTGCTTGCATTATATCGGGTCCCATAGATGATGAGACTTTGCTAATTTTGCAAAAATATTAGCTGTTATATTTACAGAAGAATGCAGGCACTCTCCTGGTACAAGTATTAAAGGTTGCAGTCCAGTTGGTGCAAACCTTTTGTTATAATTTGCCAAAATGAAATTGTTAAACTTATTTGCAATTACATATGGATCACGTCACTGCATTATTTATTGTAAATGTATTTGAGGTAAATTTATATCTATAAAATGTATTTGATGTATCAAAAATTAATCCAGTTTCATACTTATTTTTATTTGTCTAATGTTCTTTAATTTTCTGCATACATTCTTTAATGTAAATCACCTTGTTTATGCTTGCCACATATTTTTGTGTATTTTACATTTTCTGTTTTTTTCCTAAGAATTCTGTGTAATTCATTATCCCACCAAACTGGTTGCCTCCCTTTAACGTACTTACTAAGGATAGATTCTTTATGCATCCCCTCTCTTCAAAAACTTGAGTAAGTCTGACCTTAAACTCTCTAGCTGCCTTAATCATATTGCTAGATTTGCCACTGGAGTAGCATACAGAACACACCACTGTCTGAACCTAAAGATTCTAAGGTGGCTAGAATTGCCTATCCAGCTTCAGTACAATCAGCTAATAGTAGCACATAAAATTCTCTACCAACCTGAAAACACACCTGTACTTACAAAAGTTATCACCCCTTACAGCAACTTCAAGACACTTCACTCGTCCAACAAATTACTAGTCCAAACCCTCAAAAGCATCAACTCATCTGGAGACTCTATATATGCCAACTCTGTTGGTAAAATATGGAACTCACTTCCTGCTGAGCTTACTTCAGAACCCGTTCTAACCCAATTAAAAAAATAAATCTAAAACAGTACTTTAAAAAGCAATGGCTATGTCCTTGTTCTAATCCTGACTAACTCTGGCAACATAAACATGTGCTAAAGAGGTCTTTTGGCCAACCCTACATTGCTTCCTCATTTTTACTCTATAACAAATCGGATTTATATATGACAGAATAAATTACTTTTATCCTATGTATTGTATCTGTAACGGTGCTTTAACTTGTTTAATGTAACAGTTTTTCTTTATGTATGTATGTATGGAGTTTTTCTCCCCGGGCCTTCGCTGGAAATGGACAAGTATCCAGTCAGACTATTCCGGTCAAAATAAATAAATACTTGGGACTATGAACAAGGTTTCTTCCACACTTGATGATAAGAGGTCCTCAAATGTATGATAATAGTTAATGATGGAATTTTTAGTTAAAAAGTCACCCCAATTAACTTTATTAATCTGATCACTCCGTATCAAACAGTCAAACCATATTTGTATTTTTAACTAAACTCATCACTTATAGTGTGTCTAACTTAGGATCAGAATTCCCTAAGGGCATATTCATAGTTACATTTTTAGTTAAGCCAGTATTTGTTACAACATAATCCAGAATATGCTCACTTCTTGTTTTATCAACAAGTGTCAGTTCGTAGCGTGACAATGTATTAATAAATTTGTATTCACAAACTAATTTACCAGTAAAACTATCCCAGGAAATTCCAGGGTAGTTAAAATCACCTAACTAGCATGTAATTCTTTTTATATAGGCAAGATAGGGTGTTGAAGATGCCTACTTTTGGCTCTTCGAACCCTGAGTTATTGGCAAAGTGGCAAAAATTGAATCTTGAAACGAGTTTTGCCTATATGAAAATACTGATTGAACACTATAATCAAACACAAGCAACCCTACTTATCGAACTCAATGAGGCAGAGATACATTTAACAGCATTACTAGACAATGATAATCTACCTACGCTATATGAGGATTTGAAACGCACAGTTTCTGTGATTGATAATAAATGTATTCAGGATAAAAAGAGGAAATTAGAAAGTGACTACATGGATTTTCAAAAGAGCCAAGTGTTTTCTTGGCCGCGTGACAAACCATCCAACAATCCTATCAGGAAACCTGATACATTAAATAAAAATCAGAACACTAGGGGCAAGGATAATGTGATAAAACTACCAGGAACTCCCTCCATGACGTCAGTCGTAGAAGCCAGGCCCACCCCTCCTGTGACGTCAGACACAGAAGCGGAAATACCTGTGTTCAAAGAAGCAGAATCGATTACAAAGGCGGCTGTAAGCTCCAACAAAAGGCCATTTACCATCAAAGCCATGGTACATTCTGACATCAATTGTTCACTCCAGGAAGCAAGTAGCATACCTGATCACGATGAGCCAGTTGTACGAAAGAAGTCGCCGGCAGCATGTGTAACAACGGATATCATAGAGGAGGACGTTTCAGTGGAAATGGAAGGATTTCCTTCTTTTCCACTACCGTTCAAACAATACGACAAAAGGACATGGGTCCAATCCAATACACCGTTGAAACGGAAAGGAACCGAAGAAATTTATCAACAACAACGGAAGGCCCTGAGGTCCATTGTCAGGACCTAGTCGTGAATCTATCCAGGTATGAACTTGATTCGTTTGAATTGTCTGTCCTTAATAAAGGACTGAACTTCATACCATCAGGTTTTTCAGATGTAACTGACTTAATTCTGGACATTAAGATGTTCACTAGGAACCTAGCACTTAAATTAATATATGGTAATGATATTGTGCAAACTAATAACAATTTATATAACCATGCTTTTAGGAAGCCATCCGTGTATGTACCATCTTTACCACCTGTATTAGATATCTTTGAGCGTGCTTGTGAACATGATCTTCTAGAATTATATAACAGTGGAACATTCAGGTCAGAATTTACTAACATGACAAGAGAAGAAAAAACAGCCATTGTCAGCCTTCAGAATAATAACCACATTGTGATCAGGCAGGCAGACAAAGGCGGAGCCATAGTGGTCATGGACAGAGATATTTATAACAATAAGATTGGGAATATGTTGGCAGAGGTCGACACATATTGTCTGCTAACAATGAGCTCTCTAAACACTTTGATAAAGAAAGTGCATGGCTTGCTTTATGATATGTTGCTAACAAAGGTGATTGACATGGATCTCTACAGATATTTTCTCATAGAGACTCCTACTGTACCTACCTTTAGAGGTCTGCCCAAAATACACAAAGGGCTTCAGAATCTTTCATTGAGACCCATAGTGTCCAGTAAAGGTTGGTTGACCGAATCAACTTCGATCTATCTTGATAAACAATTCAAACCAATAGTCACTGGCACTGAGTACATATTACGTGACACCCAACATTTTTTGGAGAATTTGGCTATGGCGAATACCAAAAGGGTTATAATGAAGGAAGATATTTTAGTAACACTAGACGTCAAGTCATTGTTCACGAGTATTCCCAATATTATTGGTGTGGATTTTGTTAGATTGTTTCTGTTAAGAAATGGTATTAACAATAATGATGTTATCAAATGGATGATGTTACTTGAAATCGTCCTGGAGAACAATGTGATGTGTCATGATGATAAATATTTTCTACAAAAGAAAGGGGTGGCGATGGGGACACCATGCGCCAACTCCTATGCCAATTTGGTGCTAGCCTATTGGGAGGACACATATGTATTTACCAATAGATGTTATCAGGAATATGTATTATTCTATGCCCGTTTTGTTGACTACGTCTTTTTGCTATGGGGAGGTACTGAGCTACAACTAAAAGAGTTCATTAAATATCTGAATGGGACCACACAGTTTCTTGAATTTGAATGTGGGAGCTCAGATAGTAGCATAGAATTCTTAGATGTCAGAATATTAAAAGGGCCAGAAGGGCTACATACAGAATTGTTTAGAAAAGCATGTTGGAGGAATGGTTTTTTATACCGAACTAGCATGCACCCGAAACATGTACACTCAAACATTGCATCTAATCAAATAATCAGAGCATCAAAGCTCACTACAGAAGATGCAACTTTTTTGAAATATGAAGATAAAATAATAGATGAATTTGTACATAGAGGATATAAAAGAGAAAATATACAAATCACTCCACAAATGAATGTGAAGCTGAGGACTGAGAAAGGCAAGCCCTATTTCCACCGGGGACCTATCTCAGATCCCTCAACATCAGGACAGATTTGTCCACAGGTGCAGAGGCTAGTTATTCCCTATACCAATAGGAATAATCAGATACACAGAATCATTAATAAAAATTGGAAGTTTTTGCAAATGGATGATAGAATGAATTCCTTAGTGGAAGATAGACCTAGAATAGCGTATAAGAATATGAAATCTCTCAAAAGACTTTTATGCTATGAAAGAAACAATCAATATGGTATGATCTCGCAAAGGAAAGGGACATTTCCCTGTCAGTCCTGTAACCAGTGTAAATATATAGCTCAGGACACAACATTTACACATCCACACTCTGGCCGCATGTATAAATTTTCATTCTATGCGGACTGCAAGACTAGAGATTTAGTTTATTTAGCGCAATGTGAATTGTGTGAAAAATACTACGTAGGTAAAACTAATAGAACACTACGAGAGCGGATAAGAGAACACATTTATGCGATCAACAAAGAGAACACGACCAATGCCCTAGCTAGACATGTGCTGGATAATGGCTCACAACATCATTTTAACTTCAGAGTCCTTGAGATAGTAAAAAGAACTAGTAGGTTAGGTAACATTAAGAACCGCACAGAGGAAATTGAGGGCAAATGGATCTTGAGATTGCAGGCACATCAACATGGGTTGAATGATAGAATTAGTTTAAAACCATTTTTAGCCAATAGGCCTTTTAAGCACTAGGAATATTTACACTTTTTTCTACATATTTTGTATTTTTCATACATTGCAAATATCCACATTGTTTTGAAATATTTATATATATGTATATGTCCATAAAACATACATATATGTTTTTTATATATGTTTTTAAAATATATATTGTGTTTTTAACATACATTATGTGTTTTTAATGTTAGATATATTAACCAAGGCTTTGCCATCTACTAGCAATGTTTCGTTGATTGTTGCCAAGGCGCATAATTAATTGAATAATCAAGGGCGTCTACACTAAAAAGTATAAATCATTGAATTTCTGTTAGTTAGTGTTAAAGTCTGAAGAAGCATCATTGAACGTGAAAGCGCTCACTGTTGTCCTGGGATTTTCATGCAATAAAGGATTTTACTTCAATTTTTTTGTGTGAAGTCTATGAGGTTTTGACATCGGCACTGGTGCACTCCTGATTTTGTTTTTTACATTTGCTGTTCGTTGCCACAGGAGTGCTTTACTCTACTGGGAGGTTTGTTTTCCTGTTTTCCTATATTGCTAGATTTGCCACTGGAGTAGCATACAGAACACACCACTGTCTGAACCTAAAGATTCTAAGGTGGCTAGAATTGCCTATCCAGCTTCAGTACAATCAGCTAATAGTAGCACATAAAATTCTCTACCAACCTGAAAACACACCTGTACTTACAAAAGTTATCACCCCTTACAGCAACTTCAAGACACTTCACTCGTCCAACAAATTACTAGTCCAAACCCTCAAAAGCATCAACTCATCTGGAGACTCTATATATGCCAACTCTGTTGGTAAAATATGGAACTCACTTCCTGCTGAGCTTACTTCAGAACCCGTTCTAACCCAATTAAAAAAAAAAAATCTAAAACAGTACTTTAAAAAGCAATGGCTATGTCCTTGTTCTAATCCTGACTAACTCTGGCAACATAAACATGTGCTAAAGAGGTCTTTTGGCCAACCCTACATTGCTTCCTAATTTTTACTCTATAACAAATCGGATTTATATATGACAGAATAAATTACTTTTATCCTATGTATTGTATCTGTAACAGTGCTTTAACTTGTTTAATGTAACAGTTTTTCTTTATGTATGTATGTATGGAGTTTTTCTCCCCGGGCCTTCGCTGGAAATGGACAAGTATCCAGTCAGACTATTCCGGTCAAAATAAATAAATACTTGGGACTATGAACAAGGTTTCTTCCACACTTGATGAGAAGAGGTCCTCAAATGTATGATAATAGTTAATGATGGAATTTTTAGTTAAAAAGTCACCCCAATTAACTTTATTAATCTGATCACTCAGTATCAAACAGTCAAACCATATTTGTATTTTTAACTAAACTCATCACTTATAGTGTGTCTAACTTAGGATCAGAATTCCCTAAGGGCATATTCATAGTTACATTTTTAGTTAAGCCAGTATTTGTTACAACATAATCCAGAATATGCTCACTTCTTGTTTTATCAACAAGTGTTAGTTCGTAGCGTGACAATGTATTAATAAATTTGTATTCACAAACTAATTTACCAGTAAAACTATCCCAGGAAATTCCAGGGTAGTTAAAATCACCTAACTGTATTGTATTGTTGTAATTCATATTTTTAAGTTTGCACAGATGAATCATAATCTCTTAAACTGTCCATAATTAGTTATAATAGAAAGCACTTTTAATATTCCCAGTATCCCTAATTTCGCAATAGTGCATTCCATATCAGGCACTTGTTTATCTTAAAAAAATGGAATTGTATTATGAACCCATATAATACTTATATTTGGGGAAATTATTAACATGCAAAGTGGGAATGGCAGATCTCACCATGTAAAATTAAGAACCCAAAAAACACTGAGAAATGCCTCCAAAAGATGTGTTGTGGACAACAAAAGTAGACAGGCATGTACTAATGTACATATCCAATAAAGGAAAATTGACAGTGGTGAAACTATAAAGTCTTTATTCAAAATAAAAGTTTAGTCCATTCGTCCTGATCACATCTAGGACTTTTTAAAACCAAAATTTAAGACACTTTTTTCTAGTATCTAAAGATATATATATATATATATATATATATATATATATATATATATATATATATATATATATACACACTCTTATTGTCCTAATTAATAGAAATAAATTAACCCCACACATTACTTAAAGATACATACACACTGAAACACTCCAACTATGTAAATTAATATATACTAAATAAATACATAACTATATATATATATATATATATATATATATATATATATATATATATGTGTGTTTACTTCAAATTCATGAAAACCCACATGTTTGAATTACATATCGAGATGACATACACGAAACACCGCAACATCGAACCCTTAAAATGTTGAATCCCATATTGTTGAACACAGTTAACTAACACTGCAGGTATTGCAACCTTGGAGATGGTATATTTAAGTTCTGGGGGCGAGGTTCACGGGGGCCCCTGCAAAAATGAAGGAGGCAATATAGTTGTGTTTTATTTGTTTTATAGATTTGTTGTACATGTTCATTTTTGGGGGGGGTGTGATTAGTTGTCGGTTGCTAGTTTCAGGTATTGGTTCTATAGTGTGTTTGTGGTGTTCTTTTAAGGGTGTGAAGAATAATGGGATGTTTTGAGTTGTAGGAAGTTGTGACTTTGATTTAGGCTAAGTAATGTTTTGATGTAGGTGTAACGGAAGGTTTCAAATGCTTTATTTATGGAGAGATAGGTGGGTGGATTGGTTGTAGACGTCTGGGAAGAGTGCTTACACTTTACATTTTCAATGTTGTGGTGTTTCGCGTACGTCGATATCTAATTCAGTTATGTGGGTTTTCTTGGATATGAAGTAGACCTACATGTATATGTGTGTGTGTATATATAGTTATATATATATATATATATATATATATATATATATATATATATATATATATATATATATGTGTGTGTGTGTGTGTGTAAAATGACAAAATTAAAACCACTCAATTACAACTTGGCTGATTTTAATTTTAAGATTGGTGTTAAGTAAATAATACCATTCAACCCTAGTTTTTTATTGGATTCTAAATTCCAACTGCCACATTAATTCTCTACCCAATTATATATTTCTGTTAGCCTCCTCTTGGGTCTTTTTTATCCATTCTATTATAGAAAACATAAAATTCCCCTTCTGACAATGTTGTGTTTTGCTAATGCGTTTTTGTCATTATTTTTTTTAGTGTTGTATGCATCTTTGTGGCTCTTTTACTTGTAATAATAGTGGGGTGATTCATATTGCTATTTGTGATGCATGTAATTCTTTTTATATAGGCAAGATAGAGATAACTTTGAGGAAGAAGATCTATGAACACATATATGACATTAGAAAAAATAATGACAAAAATGCATTAGCAAAACACAACATTGTCAAAAGGAGAATTTTATGTTTTCTATGCATGAACAGATAAAAAAGGACCCAAGAGGAGGCTAATGAAAAGATATAACTGAGTTGAGAATTAGTGTGGCAGTTTGTTTTACAATCCAGTAAGGAATCAGAGGTGAATCATATTTCTGTTAACATCAGCATTAAAATTAAAATCAGCTAAGCTGTAATTGAGTGCTTTTAATTTTTTTCATTTTATATATATATATATATATATATATATATATATATATATATATATATATATATATATATATATATATGGGTCTATATTTATAACAGCGAATGATCAAATGATCGAACGTTGTTATATAGAACTCTAAAGTTCGAATTCACAACACATCGAACATCCAGAACAGAGATTTTTTTCCCAGGGAAAAAAAATCACTGTTTCAAAAAAAAAGACATTAAAACTTTGCACAAAGTAGGGGGGGGGGGCTTTGCTCCCACACACACACCCTACTTAAATATACCAACTCCGAGATCGCACTACAGTGCCGAAAATGGCAAAGTGACAAAGCGACCAAGCAACTTCTTTCCCAGGGAAAGAATTTGCTTATATGCCACTTTGTCATTTTGCCTTTTTGACATTTCAAGTACGACCAAGACGCATTCGACAAAATGTGTCTTCGGTTATCTGATAGGAACCCTATATATATATATATATATATATATATATATATATATGTATATATATATATATATATGTATATATCTATGTATTCATTTTGGAACATCGACACTCATATTATTGAACCAGAAAACTTTGAGACCAGAATACCGTAACATCGGAATTCGGAATGCCAAAATGGCATGGTACGGAAACGCTTGGCCAACGCTTGGCTAAGGTAATGAAAACCCACCTAGGTGGGGGGGCCCCCCACACCCCCAGCTAAATATACCAACTCCAGGATCACACTGTTGTGGAGACAGGGCATGTTGGCCTCGGCATTGGTTCCAGTTAGCCAAGTGTTTCTTTACCATCTATAAACTCTGCCGTTCGGTATTGTGATATTGCGGTATTTTGGTCTCAAGATTTTCCGGTTCGATAATATGAGCATCGATGTTCCAAACTGAATCCATATATAGATATATATATATATATATATATATATATATATATATATATATATATATATATACATACACACACTCACACACACATAACTGTGTGTGTGTGTGTGTGTGTGTGTGTATATATATATATATATATATATATATATATATCGTTATGTATTTGGTATGGATTAATTTATGTAAATTTGAGTATTTTAGTGTGTATGTATCTTTAAGAAGTGTGTGGGGTTAATTTATTTCTATAAATTAGAATAATGTATATATAGATATATATATCTGTTTGTACACACACATATATATATATATATATATATATATATATATATATATATATACATATATACACACACACGCACACACGCGCGCACACACACACACGCGCGCGCGCGTGCGCACACACACACACACACACACACATACTAAAGGGAAGTGTCTTCAATTGTATTTCTGAAGAAGTTCAGGATGTGATCAGAACGAAAGGGCTAAACTGTTATTTTGAATAATGACTTTGGAGTTTCCACCAGTGTCATTTTTCCTTTATTGGATTTGTACATTTGGTACATGCTGGTCTACTTTGCTGTCCACAGCATGTCTTTTGGATGCATTTTTCAGTGTTTATTAGATATTTGGAAAAATTACTTAACACAAAGCCTGAGGTATCCCATGATTCATTCATTGCTACGAAATTGTGATCATGATCTTGGATTAATCCAACAGGTTCAATGAATTTGTTATCCAAATTTCAAGTGTTGCAGTAATAGTTTAAAGTTAAATTAAGTCTGTCATAGTAAGGGATTGTTTTATTAATCCCTTTGTTTCTGTCAAATAACTCAATTTAATTGTAATAAACCATGCATTATAAGAATTTAGATGCAACATATCTGTGCTGAATATCCTATAGTCATGGAAAATGTTTTTCCAAATATGTTAATAGATGTAATTTACACACAACAGCAGCAAGTTGACTCAACCAATCATTAAATAAGTGAGCCTTCCTGGACATATAACCAGTTAATGTAATAGATGGAAATATTTAACTTTACACAAAGTTTACCTTCCCGCTTTCCAGTTGTTAAATGTTTTGTAAAACTTAATTTCTTCATAGTGTATATTTAAGATCATTAATACCCACATGAATAACAGATTGCTTGTATGTACCCCATACAACTATATTTATTTTATTTACATCTTCCAAGTTCAATCCTGGTAGTACAGACATTAAACTATATAATTTCTTTGCTGCCGGCTTTAGTAGTAACTCCCCAAAGTCAAAATTTCCTGTTTCCTTTAACACAAAAGACTGTTATTGCTATATTCTATCTCTTTAGTAGCACTTGTATCACCAGATTTATCTTCCTTATTTAATTTTGTCCTTTTCCTAATGTATTTTGTTCATAATAACCAGACCTATATTGTCGATAATCAAGTTCAGTCTTATTCTCCTCATTGTTTTCTGTCATTATTATCTCAGAACAGATACTAGAGTGTATATTAGTACCAGAAGTCTCATGAAAGGTATCCATTTGAGAATTAAAGCTAATTCCTATTATGTTATTACTATTAGTGGTATTGCCACCATTGGCAATGGTATTCACTTCAGAACTTAAGATGTAATTATTATTTCTTTCTTCATTTTCTGCAGTATCTGAATACTTGTTTTGTAATAATAACCTTGACATGGAGACAAGCACAGGCTTCAGGAGAGCAGAAAGACGTGATGTTAAGTTGTCAATCTCGCCTTCATTCTTGCTTTATGGGTTCGGAGCCGATCCTCGGCTCCGACTCGGCACTTGCTAAGCTCGAGAGTCACTTTTACCAGCTCGAGGCAGCCCCATATCCCATGATGCAAGGCGGTAAGTACCCAGATCTCGTTTGCCACTTCGCTGATGAGGTCCTCCTTTTGCCAGCTCCTGGTAAGTGTTAGAGTTTAACTACTTTTTGCCCCTAAAATTTAATTTTCTTCACTTTTCTTCAGAATACCTTCTAATTTCTTTATTTTTAAGCCCTTTTCTGACTAAAATTATATTTCCTTCCCCTTCTTTTAGTCAGGCCTTCATTCCCTCCCATCCCCCCCCCGTCAGGGTGTGTGTGTGTGAGAGGTTAAGTTATATTTTGGGATAACTTAGTTGTCTGTTTGGGACTGTGTGGTTGTGTACTGTTTGTGTGCAACTATGTCCAAAGAAAGGGTCTCAGGCTTTAAGAAGTGTGACTCGTGCTGTCAGAAGATGTCTCTGACAGACGGTCACACTTCTTGTTTATATTGCCTGGGACCTCTCCACCTGCAGGACTCCTGTGCAATTTGTCATTCCTTTAGCCAGAGAGTCCTGCAGGAGAGGAGAAATAAGTTGATTTTAAGGGGTCTTCTTAAACCGGAGGGCTCTCCGGCTAAGTCGGCTCCGAGCAAGACTTCTAAGTCTTCCAAGGCCCAGGCTTCTGTATCTAAGCCGGTGGCCTCGGCTCCGACTCCTTCGGAGTCGAGATCGGCTCCAGTCTTGCAAAAATCTTCGGCACCGATGGCTATCGGTGCCGATACTGTTATGGTCACATTGGTGTCGGCTCCGACTGGCTCCGACCACCATGTGGCTCAGGCTTCGGTGTCGGCGCCAACCGGCACCGACACCATTACTGTTACGTCTGTATCGGCTCTGGCTGGAGCCGATGCATCGAGACTTTCATTCGGAGCCGAAAAGTCCTCGGCTCCGTCTGGATCTATGCGTTCCTCGGCTCCGATGGTTCCGTCGAGGAAGAGGTCCAGGTCCCCTTCCTTGGAACCGATACTCTCGGCTCCGGCCTCACCTCTCCTCTCGGAGCGGAGCCATCGGAGCCGATCATCTAGGTCGTCCAGGCTTTCAGACCATGATTTAGAGAGGGTGGTAAGTAGATTATTGAAATCACAGGTACTAGCCCAGATGCTGCATAGTCCATCTCAACAGACGACTATTATTCCACACCCTCTTCAAGTTCCTCCTTCAACTCTACCTCAGAGTTTGGAGCTGGAGTCTTTGGGGATAGTTACTGCTATGGCTGAGGGGCGGATACCCCCCCCTTCTGCACCCTCAGCATCTACTGTTATCTCCTCTTCGAGACCTTCCTTGGAGGGATTCGGTGGTCGGGCTTCCCTGGTCTCCTCCGAGGGGGTGAGTGGCATCGGACCCTTGTCCGACCCTGCTCTTCCCCTTGGAGCCTCGGCCTTGGTTAGCTCGGCTCTGACATCTGCCTCGGAGCCTTCCCTTTCAGTGGGCCCTGGAGTCCCGGTTTCTTCGGAACGGGTTCTCTCAGACCTCCCTGGGAGGGGGGTCTTCGAGGTGATGAAGAGTGTGCTGGCCACTGGGCTCAGCCAGCAGTCCATTCCCTTAGCTCCTCCCTCTACAGTGCCTGTCGATGTCTCTTCCATCTCTCTTGCTCCCGGACCCAGAGATCCACCGCCTCAGGTTTCCCCACTGGGAATAACCCCCTCTTCTGAGGATTCTCCTGATCAGTCAGGAGATCCTCCGTGCAAGAGGACTTGTAAGAGGAAACACCTAGACTCTCCTGAGTCTATCACTTCAGATACCGACTTAGATGAGTCGGAGGGATCCCCAAGATCCCCCTCTGAGGATGTCTCCTTTTCAGACATCCTAGAACTCCTAAAACAGAGGGGAAACTGGCCCTCCACAAACCCCTCTGAGGATGAGTCGGTATACCTAGAGGCGTTTGGATCTCGGCACTCCACCTCCTGGGTGTCTCCGCCTTTCGACCCCCTTATGGAAGTTATTGCTCGAAAGGCTTGGGCTGCTCCTGACTTTGTAGAGCCAGTTCCCAGGAGGCCGTCTAAATTTATTACTGCCCCTTCGGAAAAGCAATTCCTTACGAAAGGTGTCCCTGTTGATGCCATGGTGGTGGCTGCTGCCACTAAGAAGGAACTTGCAGATCCTTCCGTACCAGTCCATCCTCCTAACAAAGATTCTAGGACCATGGACAGGTATGGTAAGTGGATATTTTCTTCAGTGACCTTTGCTATGCGCTCGCTGAACTACTTATGTCACTTCACCAGACTCCAAAGGGACATCCTTAAGGAACTAGGTGAAAGTAGTACAGGATCCTTCGGCTGCAGGGGCTCAAGAGAAAATTGCTTCTCAGCTAGGAATCCTTAATTCTATAGCTAACTCCTCCATGCGACTGATATCATATGCAGCAGATGGAGCGAGTAGAGCTGCAGGTACAGGAGTGGCTCTTAGACGTCAATCCTGGATTTTTGCAGATCCCTTTAAGGCATCCTTCACAAACTCTCCCTTTGATGGGTCAGCTTTGTTTGGCCCTCAAGTGAAGGATACATTGACCAGGTGTGAACAGGACGGCAAGACTCTTTCTGCCGTAGGGGTCCGTTTTTCCACCCCTTCTAGACCTTACCCCAAAGGACAGAAGGGTGGAAAGATGTGGTTCCGCAAATCCCAAGGAGTCACGCCGGATACACGTGGTCAGTTTACCCCTAGAGGCAGAGGGGGTAATAACAACAGACGCCACTCTAGAGGCAGAGGGGGTCCACAAAACCAGGGAAGCAGAGAGCCTCTCTCTGACAAGCCCTTCCAGCATCCCTGAGATGTTGCCCGACTGTCCATCCTTGGAGGCAGTCGGGGGAAGACTATCGCTGTACCCAGAAGCCTGGCGTTCCCTCACTCAAGACAGATGGGTACAGTCGATTATATCCGAGGGTTACAGAATTCCTTTCGAGGAAAGTCCCTTCTCTCACACAAATTCCCTTCCAGATGTACCACCCGGTCTAAGGGAAATTGCAGAGTTAGAAGTGTTAAAGCTTTTACAAAAAAGAGCCATTCAGCCAGTTACAAAAGACCATTCAGAGCCCGGAATCTACTCAAGATTCTTTTTGGTCCCCAAAAAGACAGGAGACTGGAGACCAATATTGGATCTCAGCAGACTCAACAAGTCTGTGAGGAAGACAAGATTTCGAATGGTCACACTTCAGTCAGTTTTGCCCTTCCTAGAGAAGGACAACTGGATGTGCTCAATAGATCTTCAGGACGCGTAGTACCACATAAAAATTCACAGACGCTCCAGAAGGTTTCTCCGCTTTCGGCTGGGGTCCAGTCATTTCCAATTCAGAGCCCTGCCCTTTGGTCTCACCACAGCCCCCAGAGTGTTCACCACATGTATGGCAGTGGTCACGGCTCACCTGAGACGTCAAGGATTCCAGGTGTTTCCGTATCTCGACGACTGGCTCCTTTCAGCCACCACCAGGCATCAACTTCTTCAAGCCAGGGATTATACACTAAATCTCTGCACTCAGTTGGGAATTTCAATCAACTACGAAAAATCCTCCTTATTGCCCTGCCAGTCTATTACTTTCATAGGCGCAAACTTAAACACTGTTCGGATGTCAGCAACCCTCACAGACCAAAGAATCTCAGATATACAAAGTCACGTGAGGATCATCCTTGCCAGCAAAAAAGTGCAAGCCAGATTGGTACTGAAGGTCCTGGGCCTCATGGCTGCGGCCATTACCCTTCTTCCCCTGGCCCGCTTCTACATGCGTCTGCTTCAGTGGATGTTGTTCACTCAGTGGTCGTACCAACAACTTCCAATGCGTCACCAAATCCTGGTGACACAAATTTGCAAGAATCATCTTTCGTGGTGGATTACTTCTCCCCAGATTCACCAAGGCAGACCCTTTGTACCCCCGGCCCCGGTAGCCTCTGTCACTACGGACGCCTCCCTGATCGGGTGGGGGGGTCATTATCAGGGCAGGATGGTTCATGGGACGTGGCAACCTTTCGAATACCACCTGCACATAAATGTCCTAGAGATGAGAGCAGTGCTTTTAACGTTGCAAGCCCTCAACGACTTTCTTCCCTTGGGAACAATTGCAGTTCACACAGACAACATGTCTGTAGTATGGTATATCAACAAACAGGGCGGAACCAAGTCCTACCCCTTGTGTTGAGAAGCTCTCAGACTTTGGCAATGGGCGATCTCCTCTCATCGGTTTCTGGTAGCAACGCATATGCCTGGGAAAACCAACATTCTAGCGGACAGATTGAGCAGAGCTATTCTCATGCCTCACGAGTGGTCTCTCAAACAATCTATAGTGGAGGAGATTTTTCTAGAATGGGGCCCATGTTGCGATCTTTTTGCTACTCCCCAAAACAGCAAATGCCCAGACTTCTTTTCTCTCTTCCCACTGCCAGGCCATCCCCCCAGAGATGCTCTAACCCAGGATTGGCCCCAGGGACTTCTTTATGCCTTTCCTCCCTTTCCACTGATTCCACAAGTTCTCCAGAAAGCCACCGTTTTGAGAGCCAAAATGATTCTCATTGCTCCCTATTGGCCTCGACAAATTTGGTTTCCGTTCCTCCATCGTCACCTTTTGGTGCAGCCGTGGCATCCGGACCCAGTACCAGACCTTCTGATTCACCAATCGGGTCAGCTGCACCGGTCTATCCCTTCTCTCAACCTCACAGCGTGGTTGCTCCACTTCCTTCCTTAGCCAGGCTTCCTATGATCTCTAATCCTGTTAGGGATATCATAGTGGCTTCCCTAAAATCCTCTACTAGAAGGATTTATACCAGCAAATGGAAACGTTTTTCTTGTTGGGCAAAAGCTAAAAATATTGATCCCTTTACTGCTTCAGTTCAAGCAGTTTTGGATTTCTTGGCGGAAATTTTTCACGCGGGCTCTTCTTCTTCCACGGTCAAAGTTCAGTTGGCTGCTATCTCAAACTTTCATGTCGGGTTCGCAGATCACAATATTATGTCCCACAGGCTTTGTAAAGCCTTCTTAAAAGGAATCTTTCTCCTGAATCCTCCAGTCAGGAGTCCTCCTCCTCAATGGGACCTAAATTTAGTGCTGACATCCTTGATTCTTCCTCCCTTCGAGCCAGCTGTTTCATGTTCCCTGAAATTTCTTTCATGGAAAACACTCTTCCTGGTTGCTATTACCTCAGCTAGGAGAGTGTCTGAACTTCATGCTCTCTCTGTTCATCCCCCTTATTTGGTCTTCCACAAGGACAGGGTATCCTTGAGAACTAATCCGACCTTTTTGCCTAAGGTTGCCTCAAAGAGTAATTTGAATCAGTCTATTGACCTTCCTGTATTTTTCCCAAATTACTCAAACAGATCGGAACAAAAATTACATTATCTTGATGTTCACCGCCAACTCAGATATTATCTGGACAGAACAAAACAATTCAGGAAATCCGATCAGCTTTTTATTTCTTATGCTGATAACAAAAAAGGCCTTCCTGTATCAAAAGTGACCTTATCTAGATGGCTTTCTTCTGTCATCTCTGAAATCTATCAGCTCAGGGGAAAACAGCTGTGCTCGAAACCTAAAGCGCATTCAACTAGAAGCTTAGCCACTTCCATAGCCTTTCAGGCTAGACTTCCGTTAGACACTATTTGTGCAGCAGCCACTTGGGCCACTCCTCATACCTTTGTTTCTCACTACAAATTGGATTTGGCCTCCAGGGACAGAGCCAGTTTTGGCTCTACAGTTCTCAAGAGTCTGTTCCATTGAGCCACCCAGGATAGAGGTGCTAGGGACGCGGTCCCATCAAGCAAGAATGAAGGCGAGATTGACAACTTAACATTAAGAAGTTATGTACCTACCATAACGTTCCATGTTAGTTGTCTTCTCTCGCCTTCTTTCTTGCGCCCCTCCCTCCTTCCCCCTGGCCTGGACAGACCTTTCTTTCTCCCTATATGGAAGAATGCTTCTCAAGACCATATTTTTCTGGTCTTCCTTACCCATCCTTCAGGCTTTTTCTGCCTTTCTTTCTTCCTTTTGGGAAGTTTTTTATGCTAGGTGTTATTGCCTATAGACAACAAACGAGATCTGGGTACTTACCGCTTTGCATCATGGGATATGGGGCTGCCTCGAGCTGGTAAAAGTGACTCTCGAGCTTAGCAAAGTGCCGAGTCGGAGCCGAGGATCGGCTCCGAACCCATCAAGCAAGAAAGAAGGCGAGAGAAGACAACTAACATGGAACGTTATGGTAGGTACATAACTTCTTATTATCCAGTGTGTGCATTGTGCTGGTAGGTTAATAAGGATATATTACCTTCTAATATTTTATTTTCCTTTGCCAAGTACTGAACTGTCATGCTATCTAATATAGAATCCTCAACACAATGTGTTTCATAACCTGTCAAAGTTTGACCTTTACATTTTTTACTCACTTTTTAAGTTATGTACCATTTCTTCCTTTTATTTACTGTCCTTAAATATGACATATAGTAGTATCCCAGAGTGGGAGCTTATCAACTGACTCTATATCCTTGTTGCCATAAACATCCATTCACCAGAATATCAACTCCTTTAGTAATGAATAATCTCCACCAAAATGGCGTTTACAAATAATTTCACTCTGTAGTGTTTTACTTTTAACTATGTTAAATGATTCTTGCAGTTTGTTACAATTAATAGACAGAGAAAACAAATGACAGGGAAGTCCTTGCAGTGAGTTGAAGCAATTTATTATTAAGCACTTTATGTTTGCAGGATCTGCAGGCTTCTTCAGATAAAAGTTTTAAACACTATCACATGATTATAAGAACCAATCAACGCACTCCTGGTATAACATAGGAACACCAAGTTAAAGGTATATTAGCCTACTCTCTCTTTCACTCTTTCTTTCGGCTTTTCCCGGTTAGGGGTTGCCACATTGGATCACCTGTCCACTCATGATTGGCAGTGGAGTTTTACATAAGACACACACGCAGACTACCACCCCGTTTTATACAAATAAACCCGAGCCATAATGAAAAAAGATAACCATAATGATGAAAATAAAAATAATAATACTTAATTAGCTGTAAAATCTCAAACTCTGAGTAAAAATATATATAGTAAACATATATATAATAAAAATATAACAGATTTCATCTCTCCAGGTTCTTCAATTTCAATAAGCATGTAATACTGCATGCTTCATATAAGCCTGGATAGTTAAATGCATTTAATAAAAGTTGCCAGTACAACTCCAGTTCTTCTAGTCATAATCCAGCTGGCCCACCTGTACTATCCACTGATATTTGGTCAGTTACCCTAAAAGTAAAGGTATGACCACTTGACAATGCACAGTGTTTAGCCAAGGCATTGTCTTGTTTACATTTCTCTATTGCGTGTAGATGCTCATAAACCCTTTCTCAGAGCCTACATAGAAAGCTGAGCAGAGTTGGCAGTGAGCCAAATAAACAACAAGTCTCGAGTTACATGTAAATTTCAGCTTAGATGTAAATGTCCTACTCATTATTTCAAATTCCTTGCCTGTATTTATGTACGTGCAGAATCTACACATTCCACATCTTTGTATACCAGGTTGTCTAACTGATTCCATATGCTTGCTTTCAAGGAGATTTTTTTAAAATTACAGCCTCCTCTTTAAACTATTTTCGGACGTTGTCCTAGTTTTTTAATAAGGCCCATGTTTCTATTTATTAGTTCCCAATTTTTACATGATATTAGAGAGAATTTTACTATCTAAATTAAAAGATGTTATAAAACTAATATCAAAGTTAATATTTGTGGGAACTTGATTCTCATTTACCAGTGTAGCCTCAGAATAACTAGAAGAGGGGGAAGAAGAAACAATTTGAATTAACTGATCTTGTGTTAAAGATCCTCGCTGGATGGGTGAAATTACCCCATTCTGTCTTTTAATTTGAACTTCTTCTGTAACTGCCCTGATTAATTCTTTCGGGTACCCTTGGCTAGCAAACATGTTGGTCAACAATTCACATTCAACCAGAAAGTCGTCTTCTAGTGAGACTATTCTGGCTGCTCTAACCAATTGTCCTTTTATCACTGATCCTTTTTGTGAGAAGGGGTGACCACTTGAATAATGTAGAAATTAAGTTGAGTAAGTGCTCTTCATATAGATCCTGGACGCATATCTAATGTTGTCAAGGTCTTTATTTAATTTGATGTCCAAGTAATCTATTTCTTTCACACTGAACTTAAATGTGAAGAACTGCGTGGATTTATTAAGATAATCAACTAGTTCATTTGCCTGCTTATAGTCGCCTTTAAACATTATAAATATGTCGTCCCGGTACCTTGTATAGAAAGTTAACATTTGCATGTGAAGGGGGCTGCTCTTAAATAAAGTCTCTGTCTCCCAGTAGAGACAATAACTTGGTGTTCCTAGGTTATACTAGGAGTGCGTTGATTGGTTCTTATAATCATGTAATTGTGTTTAAAACTTGTAAATTTGTATGTCTTTCCACATTTGCTTTTTACCTGAAGAAGTTTGCAGATCCTGCAAACAAAAAGCGCTTAATAATAAATTGTTTCAACTCTCTGCAAGGACTTCCCGATCTTTTGTTTTCTCAGTTTGTTTTTGTGACATTTTTTATACAATTAATAGACATGTTATTTTCTAAATTCCTAATATACACGCTACAAAAAACATATTCCTTAATGTGCTGATACTTAATTAAATCCTCAAAAACATAAGAATTCAAAGACTCCATCAAAAAAATTACTAATTGGAATTTATATAATAAAAATAGATAGTAACTACAACAAAAATGTTTTATATTTAATGCAGAGATTCCTTACCAACTTTTCAGAGAAAGCAATATGAGCCGTCAAGAATAGAAGCTAACAGAAAATTGATGTAAACAATAATCACATTATCTGAAAGGATTAGGTAAGGCAGATGAATATTTTGTACAAAATCAAAAGAATATAGTCTTGCATTAAAGGCTTGAATAACTGGATGCAGCACAAGACTGAACACAGGAAGAGTGAACCCTTCTGGCAGCAAGCCACACTAAACCTGACAAATCAGTCTTAAATTTAGTTTTCTTGTATGGTCTTTAAAATCCAATAAGGGTCTGCATCAAGCTTGCCCTCTTTGAGAGCGCAAAAGACAATCCTCTTTTATCACAACCAGGTTTGTCCTCATTTCATCCTCTAGATGACATACTGTTTAAAATCCAAGGGGATTACCAGGTTTGCTAGGGTTGGGGATTGTTAAACTAAGTACTGTTTCCTTTCTGTCTGTTCTCTCCCATTGACGGATTGCACCACACTACTTGTGCCCAAGTTTTGTGGAAATGATGGCTGCTGTCACTGACATACTGCTGTCTTTTGAACTGCATTTCACTCTCTCTTGATTTCTCTGTAGTACAAATGTTTGAAAGCCGCATAATTCACTATTACTTTTCTGATTGGGAGAGCAAGATACTGACATTGTTTTTCTTTTTCAGCTAAGATTTTACCTTTCCATAATACTAGATAGCATTCAGAATTGCTGCATACTTTCAGAACATCAGAACCCCTTCTGTTTTCAGGTACAGACAGTGCTTAAATTAAATTGTTTTTATAAATGTAATACCTTTTGCAGGAGGAATGACTACTCCCTCATTCACTGTATATCTCAGGCAGCAGTGGCTTGTTTGTTGTCATTCTTGCCTGAGATGTTATCTCTCAGCTCAGCATCAATTCATGTTCAGAATGTTTCCTCTGCATAGTGTTAGTTTTTATTATGTTTGATCCTACAGATATTTACTCCATCTGCCTAAGTGGGAGAAGAAAAAAAACAGAAGAGCTTTGCTCTTTGTTTCCCCAAGTCAGAAATGTAATGAGAAGTAAATCTAAGAGACAATGAGTCACCAGTAGAGTTACATATCATCAAACATCATTAAAATGTTACATAAAGTGAGAAACAACCACATAAAAATCCACTTATTTAAGAGAGAATATGGGGTTGTTAAATAGAGGAAAACATGTTCACAGATGAGAAATTCTCACTCCATGATTGTCTTTTAAATATTCTTTTTTCTCAGTTGTTTTTATGGAACAGTTTTAACAAAACATTAATGTATGATAATAGAAATATTATAAAACAAATCTACATTTCTAAAAGAACAATATTAAACCACTAAAATAACTATTTACAATGGTATCTACTAGAAAACAAAGCTTTTAAACAGAAAAAGAAATGTGATGAGTAGTTGTTAGTTAATTATTAAAGTATGTTTATCCAGCAGTCCTTTGAATTTCAACCATATATTATATGAAGAGATGATTCTAGATGTTCTTGTCTTAATCGTAAAAAGTTCAAGATGATAAACTTCAGTTTCCAAGTGCACAAATTCCTTCATAGTAGGAGTAGTCTGAATCTTCCTCTTCTTGGTGATGATTTTTCTTGCTAATGTTAAGATACTCTGTAAAAGAGGGTATTTTATTTTTGTGACACAAGTGGTAATAGGTGTATTAAAGAAAATAAGAGATTTGGTCAGTATAAATTTATTTTTTATTTTATTTTATTTTACATTTGTTAACCAGGGTGGTCCGACTGGACACAGGTCCAGTTTCAGCAGAGGCCGGGGGAGAAAATCTCCACAGTAAGTAACATTTTACACAATATGTTAAAATACAGTATACAGAGAGTTTTCAAACAATATGTTAAAATTCAGTATACAGCAGAAGACATAGCAAGACTCATATATACAGGAAAAAATAGTTACACATGGTTAATAACAGAATAAGTATACAAATTCAGTCAGCATTAGGAGAAGACCTAGACTGTAATATATATTACAGTAGGTATATTAGGAAGTGAGGTATACAAGTGGAATAATTTGAGTGCTTATGTAATACATGGGCTTAGAGGGTATTTTATTTTTGTGACACAAGTAAGAATAGGTGTATTAAAGAAAATAAGAGATTTGGTCAGTATGAATTTATCATTAAAAACAGACTGTGAGAGAGAATTCATATTATCCCAACATGTTTTAAGTTTTACACAATAGTATAACACGTTCCCAGTCAGCTTTAACATTTAGTTTACACTTCTACCATCCTAAGTCTTTATTATACATCATTTCAGCTGTATGCGGTATGATAAAGGTTCTGTGTAAGAACTTCCAAGAGAATATCCTCTACCTTGGTGATGAAATAGTTTGTTTTGAAGACTGGACTATACTTTTTTATCATCTTCATTCAGGGAGTTATTATTAACAAGTCTAAAATAATCCCAATATCTTTCGCTGTGACATACTGTTGATTTCTTAAGTACCTTATATATTTTAGATAGAAGTCCCCTTCCAATTGTATTGTGGTTCATTAGAATAATGTGTAAATCAATGAATGTGGTGAAAAAATTTCTAACTATCGGTTATATTAAGTTTATGTTCAACCAGTTGTCTACAGTTTTGAATGTCTAACCACATGTCATTGTTTAACTCAAACTTATTAATGATATAGTCAGCATTTTGTAACCTCCCATTGTCTAGTAATTGCTACCAGTATAACAGGTCTTTGTCTTTAAATGTAGTCATGGTTAATTTAAATGTATTAATGCTATTTTAAGTATAGGCAATTAGAAATTAAAAGAAAATCCTCGCTTTATATTCACAGCTCCTGAAATAAAATTTTTAACAGAGGTTTTTTATCATATTACTATAATAAGAGTTAACAGGTTTGTTTTTATTTTCTATAAAATAGTCTTTTACAAAGCAATGAAATTTATTAGTAGCTATGTTAGCATGGTATGATTTTGTTAAATTATGGGATTTACACCAACCATTTGGCATTATAATTGTTATTTAATCAATAAATTATTGTCTTAACAATTGAGGATAAGGAATATAATTCTAAATTGGGAAGACCAATACCTCCTGATGTCCAGCCTCTAATGTGATGGTTTAAAGCAAGTGTAGGCTTATTAGGAAGCCATAAAAATCTCAGAAACAAAGAATTATATTCTCTTATATGTTATTTTGGAATGAGAGGGATAAAGATTGTATTATATATAGAATTTTAGGAAAGATAATCATTTTAATTAAGGCATGTCTGTTTTCCATAGTGAAAAAAGGGAAAAATTATTTCATTTATTAAGAGTTTGTTTTATGGAATTTAAGTTGTTATAATTAATGGTTGTCATAACTTTAATAATATCAGACAAGACTATCCCTAAGTAAGTGATTTTACCATCTTTCACAGTGTATTTATGTAATTTCTTATCTATTTTATTAACATTATAATTAACAGGTATTATTTTAGTGTTATTCTCATTAAAACGGAGTTGTGACTTCTTCTGGAATATTTCTGTTGCTTGTAATGCTGCAATAAGAGAAGAATTGCAATTAGTCAAAGTTAATAGGATGTCATCTGCAAATTGTTTTTGGGGATTAAACCATTACTTATTAGTATGCCTTTGATTTTTTTTATTTGATCTTATATAATTTGCAAAAGGTTCCCTAACTAGAGCAAAAAACAATGAGGACAAAGGGCACCCTTATTTAGTACCTTTAGTAGTCATGGTTGATTGGGAAGTATATGAGCCTATCTTAATGTATGCAAAGGAGTTTTCATAGAGAAGTTTGATTAATTGTAAGAAATTGTTTGAAAAATTACATTCCTCCAGTACTAAATGTAAGTACTCCCAATTAACTGAATCAAATGCACTTTTGATATCCATATTAACCAAAGTTAGTTTTTTTTAAGTATTAGAATAATCAGTTATTGATAGTATTCTCTTGATATTATCATAAGTGTTCCTGTACATTATAAACCTAGTCTGAACATTGTTTATCAACATTGGAAGAAACTGGTTTATTCTAGAGGCATAGATTGCCATGAATATTTTATAATCTACATTTATTAATGAAATTAGTCTGTATAAAAAACATTGTATTGATTCCTTTTCAGGTTTTAAAACTGGAGATATTAGGGTGTATTTCCAGGATGGTGGTATCTTTGTAAGTCTTTTAACTATTGAAAATATTTCTAGTAAAATACACAAAGCATCTTTAGTTATCATTTTGTATAGTTAAGATATTATACCATCATTTCTAGGAGTCTTATTGGGTTTTCATTTATTAATTTGAATTTTGAGTTCAGACAGTGATATAGGCTTGTCTATTATTTTTATTTGATCTGACAGTCTGTTTTCAGTATATTTTTAATAAATGTGTTAATTAAATCTTGTGTATCCATTGTTCGTTTATGTTGTTTAATCTTATTAAAATGAGACATGAAAACATCCAGAATATCTTTTATTTCAGTAATCTTCTTTTTACTTATAGAGGAGTATACTTCTTTGATGTGGTCAGATTTAACAGTCATTTTTGTTCTAGTAGCCAATGTATGTGCAGATTTAGGATCTATGAAATAATTAGTTATTTTAATCCTTTCTAAATTTGTCATAGTGTTATGTTGTAATTTTTTTTTAAATATTTACTGTTTAAGCTATTTATTTATTCTGTTATTATTTCCTTTTTGACTATCTAGTTTATCCCCGCCCCGTAAATCTATCAATTATTTGTCCCACGGATTCTTTTTTATGCATATCAACTTGTAATTTTGCCAATAAGGTGTGCTTTTAAAGAGTCGCATACAAAAATCTCTGAGGTGTTACTGTTCAATAGAAGTTTAAATTTCTTTATTAAAGAACTCCTTAAAGTCTTTCATATTTGTTGCATATGCCGGAATCCTTTTAATTGTGATGTTATAACTTGTATTCAATATAACTTCAAATGTTATCACATTATGATCTGACAGTGGGCAAGAGACTATTTTAACATTATCTGTTCTGCTAATGATCCTATTTGAAACATATACTATGTCTGTTCATGATTGTGTCCCATGCCTGTGTGAGAAATGTGTAAAGATGAGTGAGTCTGGTACTGAAAACTCATTTATATGTCTCATATTATATAGGTCAGTGTACGCCATTAAAGCCTTGACTGAGGCAGGTTTCTTCCTTTTACAGCTAGTGTTGGTATCCTTGTCAGATAAAATACAATTAAATTCACCCACACAATTAATATTTCCCTTTGATATTCTTGTTATCACCGCCAACTGTTAAACTGTTTGTATTCCCAATCCAGGTATCCAATAGACATAAATAAACATGTGTAGTTTCCCCGTGAATCTCTAAAGTAACTGAACAAATCATGCCTTTTTCATCACTAAATGTATTCAGAATTTTAGGTAGAGGCAACATTTTTTTCCATATAATAGTCAGCACTTTTCCCTTTTGTTTATAATGAGAGCTGGTCAGTACAGCATAGTGTTTAATATTAAATCTGTCCAAATCTTCTTTTATTAAATGTGTTTCCTGTAAAAAGATAACTTGGGAATGAAATATTTTTAAAAAAATTGTATAAATTACCCCTTTTGCAACCATTATTTAATCCATTTATATTAACTGATATGCATTTCATGTTGACCATACTACCAAAATAGGAAAAACTAAATATTACAATGTATAATATCCTTATACATTTGTAAATAATATGGTACAGAAAAACTATTATTATAGCTAGTGAGGTGCTTACTGATACATATAAGATAAATGAGATTAACTGTAAACTTTCTATCAAGAATAGTAGAAAAACACAAAGAAAGAATTACTTTGTAAACTATTATACATGCACTGTTCTTTCTCATCCCCCCCATGGAGTTTAAAACTCCTGGTTTGAATAGCAGTCCTATTCAGACATTACCACCTACCCACAAATAAGTGTCTAGCATCACTCTACTACTACTAAAGTTATGATATATGAAAGGTCTAACTTATTTCACAAAGTTAAAAGGAGTTAGTAAATACATAATACTCAGATGATAAACACTCACTCACTTGTTATAAAACTTATAAACTGTAAAGATCCTGTAGTCATTTGGTTCTGTTTTATTCACAAGAGCCTGTATACTTTTATAATAAATCCAATCATTTATTTCAGTTCTGAGAAAAAAAAAGTGATTAACACAGATAGAAGGCAATATATATAACATTGCTATTAACAATCATGCAGTATTACTAATATGTTGTTATATATTTTTGATAATGTGACTAACTTGTTAACTGCTTAAACTCACTTCTGACGACAAGACTGTACATGCTTGAATATTATGGCAGACACATATATTTTAAAGAAAAAAATAAACATCTCTTAAAAAAAACTTTGTTATTCAGGACTTGCATATACAATTATCATTCAAAATGTGTTTCTTCTCTAAATAGATTATCATATTCACTAGAACATATACTATGAAATATAAAATAGTAAAAGAGTAACTGTGATGTCTAAACTAACTAATAATATGTTCCCAGAATTATATTTGTACTGAGGGATAGTGTATGATTGGCAACATACCCACTACAGTGTTTTAGAGAGACACCTGAATTTCCAACTGTCAAACTAATGCACAAGTTTGTCTGACTTTGTGGAAAACATGCTTTTGCTTTCATATTAGTCCCCTCTTTACTATATGTCAGACTTTTAATTAACTTTCCGAGCATGAGATTTTAATGTTGCCATGTATTTGAGCTCCTCATTTCCTGCTGAAAAAAGCACATCCACCACAGAAACCAACACAGATCATCACCACAACCATTGTCATAAACATGTATATATCTATTGCCCACATATGTAGAACAAGTCAACCAAGCAAGGGGCTGACATCAACAGACATAAACAAGATCATCCTCCCTTAAGTTAATAAAACAGAATGTAATTTGAATAATATAATATCTTAGGATAAAAATTGAATTGAAGAAATGAATTCTCTATTGTGTATGGTGCCACAGTACTATAAAATGTATTATATAACTTAGAGAGAGAAATACAGATTTTACAAGTTTTAAAATAGTATTTTCTTGGTAAATGTAACAGAGTGTGCAAGTTAATTAACACCTTCTTACTGCTTTTCACATAAGTTGTATGTTAAAATCAAGCATAAAACAACATTGTATCCAGTATTACTCTCTTTTTCTCACACATACATAAACACACACACACAACACTGTATAAATTGTCTCCTGAGGGAAAAGGGTAGGAAAGAAACATTCTATTAGAAAATGCTTTGTGAGAGGGAAGTACAGCTGACAGCTAACTTTCATTCATGTTACATTGAGAAAAAAGTCTGTATAAGTGGTTAAACCAACCTATTACCTCCTGTTTAAGAACCTATGCTGTAACATTTCTTGTTAACTTTTTATTTTTTGTTGTATCTATTTGCTACACTCTCTCATTCTTTGTTTTTATGCATATATATATATATATATATATATATATATATATATATGTACATATACATATATATATATATATATATATATATATGTATATATATATATATATATATTGTTTCACTACTATATTTCTCCTCTCCTAACCCCTCCCTAGTGAATAAACTGGCACCTAACATCAAAGATAAGACTATATAAAGAAAAAAGAAATAAAAAAGTAGGAAAAGAAGGAAAATTGCTTCATACACACTGCATACACCCAAAATTGTATCACTATATTAGTAAAGAAGCACCCATAAACAGCACATCCATATCTAATACATACAACACCTCACATATTCCAGTCAACTATGACATGTGAATTAAGAGTTAAAAGTTAAAAACACCATAAAAATTCAGTCCTTTCACAGCACACTTATTTTCTGTACTGTGAGCAACTTGTTATTATGTTATGTTATTGTGATGATATGGGCAAGTGCCAGCATAGCCAGATGGAATTTGTTAAATAATGATATGTCCTTTGAATATCAAACTGATTTATACAAGATGCTTGTGTAACAATTGTATTAGAACTGTATGTCATTTGTATAGCAAACTGATTTGCACCAATGCTCGTGCTGAAAATGTAATTGTGAATTTTGCTTGTGTTAAAATGTATGAACAGTGCACTCTGCTGGAATGAAAAGCAATGTACATGTATTATTGCAACTGGATTAAATGTACCAGCTAGCTTACTTTAAGAAAAATAAGGGAAATGTAAATGTTAAACCATTAAAACAGGAACCCATGGTGCTGAGCAAGACCGGAGATGCTAGGTCTGGAAAAAAGCCTTTGTTCGTTAGCTCAGTTAAAAGAGGGGAGGCCCCAGGCACTGTCATAAACATTTAGATGTGTATTGTAGCCATCTATACTAAATTCCTGTTGCATCTTCAAAGAGGAATACTGTGAGAACCTAGAGTCAGGTGACCAGATGAGGTCATTCTGCCAGCCCTCTTGGAAATTATATTTTAGATATTACAAAGAGAAATCTTAGAGTATTGAGTTTTCTGATTTGGGGAACCTGACTGGAAAGGCCCTCACCCACAGCATCTTTGCTTTATGGTGTTAAGTAACTTGACTAGGGAACAGCAACTCTTTTAGAGTCAGTCAGGAAAATATAGTGAAGCTTAGTTTAGATATTGTTTTTCTTTCTATGTCTGAACCTGTCCATCAGTGTTGTTTTCAATACCTCCTGTGATTTGAACTCTGTGGTTTACTGTAAATATATATTTAATATTTTCATGTTTTATTATTTATTAAATGTATTTAAAACTTTTATTGTGGTTGGTCCTTGTAGAAAGTATCTAACCTTTGACAGTACTTACATTTATTTGGTGACACTGTGTGGGCCACTCCAGAAGGCCTAACTGTCTTGGTCAACTGCTATCAGTTGTATTGGTATTAATATAACAGAGTATAATTGGACACCCTTTGTTAAGGACCTTAGAGAAGCTGATTGTGAAGTGTCTGGTGGCAGTGATAACTATACCCTGGGTAGAAGGGGGCACAGCAGGTAAATATGTGCCAGCCTTACCCAGGTGTGTGTGTGTGTCTGTGAAAAATCAAATCCCTCTGTTTGGCTGAGGACCTAACCATAAAGATGTATCCGTGGGGAGTCTTATTGGGGACTTAGAGGGAGACAGATATAGAGAAATTTAGACCCTGGGCCGAGTGTGTTCCCTGTATGCTCTTAAGGGAAATTGTGTTTGATGCAGAGAGGTCTGCATCTGGAAATACTCTGTGTGTATCCATTTGTATTCCATGTGCATGCCCTTCTCCAGTGTCAGTGGTGTGGATTCAGGCTCCTTGATTACTGGCTCAGCATGGGGACATCACATATTGGTAGCAGTAGTGGGCATCAAAGTTATCATGAGTTATTACTTTCGGATTTATGTGGCACATACATGAAGAAAGGAAACCAGGATATATATGCAAAGATATATTATTAGTTAAAAAGTTAATTTCTTAATACTTATTAAGCTAAGGCATATATTTAATAGGGAAATAAAATATAGAATATTAGCTTAGCAATACATATAGGGAAATAAAAAGTGACTTTTATTTATCTTATAGAGAATGTAATCATTGTTTCCTTCCTTTCACCTGTATTTCCAGTAAGTGAGTTGGTAAACTTTTGTCATGGAAAAAAATTGTGTTAAAAAACAGTTAATATCAATGTTATACTAAAGTGAAGAGTCATATGTCCTTTACTTTCTTTTTCTTCTCATTGGATTTCCAGGTATTTACTGCTGCTTGTCTCTTCAGAGTACTATTGTTCCAGTCCATATCTTCAGTTTGGTCTACAATTTTGTTTTAAGAATGACAGTGCAGAGTCTAGGTCTTTAAAGTGTCTAATTTTATCCAGATGGAATATTTTGAGCCTGGCAGGAAAGAGCAAATGCATCTTAAACTGTATTTTCTTAAGATCTTATATAAGAGGCAAGAAATATTTCCTATTGGTCATCATAGCATTGAAATAGTCATTATCAAATCTTCTTAGTTTGTCATCCAGTTTAATAGAAGATTTGGGACAAGTTGTTTTAAGTATTAGCTCCTTGTCTTGAAATGAAAATAACTTAACAATAACTGATCTTGGTGAAGAGTTAGTTTTTGCTAAACTATAAACTAGAGATCTGTGTGCTCTTTCTGCTCCATATGACACATCTACAGATACATTCAGAGTCTTAGGAAGCCAGGCAGTGAGAAAGTTGACCATATTTTCTCCGACAGTCAAAAAATATTAATGTTATTTCTCCTGGATCTATTCTCCTAGTCATAAGTTTTGTTTAGTAATAAGGTATTTTGTCACAGTATAATTTAGTGTTATTTTCCTCTTTGGATACTCTGCCTTTTATATCATTAAGGGCATCTTCCATTCCAGATATCCGAGTTTTCTGTTTTAAAATCTCTTGCTTCTGTTCCATCTGTTTGGTACATTTTTTCTTTAAAGCTGTCAAGTTTGTTATCCATTCTGTCCAAGAAAGTTCTTGTATGTTAGAAAGAACAGAGTGGAGTTCTTCCTTTAAAGGCAAGTCTTAAGGGTGTTGTCTTTGATGGACTCATTTCATGTCTGCTGGTACAGATGTTTCAAATGAATACTTTGAAAGGAAAAAATTCAAATATTTAGAATTCTTTAGTTAATAAATGTGGATGTAGTATCAGGTAACTGATTTTATTAAAACAATTGGTTTAGGATGTTATACAAATAAAATTTCTTGTCATAAATAGAAGTAGAGTAAACAGATCAAGAAAACTATGTTGCCAGCCTCTCAGTATCCTGGCCACCATCTTTTAAATATTCTGACAGCATGTAAAATCATTTTATGCAAATGGAAGGAAATTCAGCATAAATCTGTAGTTATTGCTCTGTGTTGTTTTGTAAAATAAAGTTAATAACCACTAGAACCTAGGTTTTGATACTTTCTTATTTTTTATTTATTTAACATTTATTTACTGTGAAAGTCTGACTGGGACAGAGCCTATTTTCAGTTGAGGTTTGGGAAGAAAAGCTCCAGATGCATGTCTTTAGTATGTGAGAGGAAACTGAAGCACCCGGAGGAAACCCACCCAAATGCAGGGAGGACATGCAGACTCGGCACAGAAGGCACCCCAGCCGAGAATCGAAATGGAGAACCTCTTGCTGTGCAGCAACAATATTAACTGTTGCACCACTGTGCCGCCCAATATACGTAGTAAATGTATATGTATTTCATACGAGTCTGAAGTCATTTACAAAGTATTTTAGGCTATTCACTGTTGAAGAATAAAGCTGTGGAATCATGAGGTTTAAAAAGGTCAATGCACTTATTTTTCCTCTAAGCAGCCAGCCCAGTGGCACTGGGACAAGCAGCTGTCTATGGAACCCTCAGTGAAGGCTAGATTACTGTATTAGATGCCAGAAAGTCAGGAGGGAGAGATAAGGTCAAACAAGCCAAATAAACTGGATTCCGTGTTAACACTAAATTAATTTTTTTTTTTTTTTTTTTGCAAGGACTTTGATTATTCATGCTGGTTTGCCCTCTCAGCTACAGCTGCATGAATTTCTGTAGTTCACTTATTCTGTAACAGGAGCCTCTTTCTTGCAGCTTTTCATTTTGTATTCTATAGTACGTTGCCTGAATGCAAACAATGATGTATGTATTGCACGGGTTTAGTTTTCTTTCTATACCATACAAGTGTGTCAGCACTCTTTTATTCAGTGTTTAGTAAATAAATGTCTTGGCTAATTGTAAAACAGAAGGATATGGCTGACATATTGATACATTGTACATGATTCAAAGTTTCCGTAAAAAAATGACTTTCTTTTGTGAACTAAGTATTTTTCATACAGCAGCAGATGGAACTGGAGAAAATCAATAAGTAATCTGTGTGATAATTAATTATGAAGCTAGAAAGCATTACTGCTTTTTTCCTTCCTGATGTGGGTCAAAGTCGCTTTTGGTTTGGAAGGTTGTCAGCCTTTCAGTTATAATTTGCTCAATGTTTTGGATGCGTGACTGGCACACAGGGCATTCCACTGAAGCAGAGCCCAAAGAGACCTGACAAATGCAAAATCAATGGAACAGACAGCCAAGGAAATCCTTTTGATAATGTAGCAACAAATAAATTATCACAAAAGAAGGAAAAGTGGATAATATCTGTAATAGCATTGCAGTGGTGCTTTAAATCTGCTCATAGTGCATCGTGGTTATATATAGGTCTGTGTAGCACAATGATAGACATTACATCCTCACAGTTTCACAGTATGAATAAATAAATAACAGGTTGTTGTAAAAATCCCCAAGTGGACTATGGCCACTACATATTCCCTCTCCATTACTATTCCATTATACTCATGCGTTCTTATAGACTTTCTGTAGCTGTTGATATGCTTTCATTAGGCATCCAGTAATTTTTAAATATTTATCGTCTTCTGATCATGTTTGCTTTGTCTCTCCTCATTATGTTGCCAGCTGAAATAAATTTAACTATATACAAGAAAATGTATTTCTTGTATCAAAAATTGCTGGTGTAAGTTAAAGAAACATAAGAATGCATGGCATTCATTCTGGGATATTGTAATAAAACAGATGTAGACATATATATTTTTAGTTACATTGTGTTAGTCTACAAGTTTCTTTACGTTTCTTTGGAAATCAGCTTAATATGATGAAGGGTACTGCGGTACAGTCACAGTTGTTATTCCAGCTACTTTCCTTTTTTACTCTGCAACATTTAATGGCAAAATTTGTATAAGCAACATTATTGCATACTTTAGTTCAGTGGTTCTTTGCTGATGCTGCAGTGGTACCCTATGAATTGACGGACAGGCAAGGGTTCAGACAATAGCATTAGGCCAAAATGCATATTCATCAACAAATCAATTAATTTGGGGATTGCTCCTTTCGTAGAACTGCAGTAGCCTTAAAGATAGTAACTTTAGCTGAAGTTGTAGGGAGTAAATTCCTCTGAAAAAGTAAATTTATCATTTCATTTTTTTATTTAATTGCTTTTAAATCATCTAAGCTTAATGTATTGTCATGGCCTTTGTGCATTAAATTAAATGCAAGCATCACCTTATCAAAGATACTTCAGATTCATGCATCCAAATATAAATAAAAATAAATGCACAAACTTTCTCAACTTCAATAGTCATAATGTGGTGCATAACATTTTCTAACTGTATGCAAACAGAACTGTGTTTTTGTTTTAAAAATGTAAGCGAAATTCCAAAGAGTTCCTTAAATAAACATGCCAAACAACCTATAAAATTGTATGCGCATCATTATTTTCTTTGCCATATCAGTGAAATGCTGATGTTCTAGTAAGGTTTAATAATAAGAAAAGTCGGTACTTACGTATTATCACAACCAGATTGTGAATGACTCACTCTGCAGTTCTGCATGGTATATATGGGTAAATAGTGACAGTAAGTAAAATGGATAGAGTTTTTTGGTGTGAGACGGATGTAAATGGTTTGTGGAAACTAGTGGAAGTACCACATTTCAGCATGGAGGACCGGTACTGATTTCTGGTTTACTCCTTCTAACATCATACAGGTGCCTGGAGATGTTGACAGTAGCATGACCGTTGATCATAACAGGCTTTGTGGTTTAAAAACATGCCATTTTGCCTCATTCATGTGGCGTACCGGTTACAGTGAATAAGTTTGATCGTATATTGTATACTGTTTAATGGTGAATTATTTTCTAAGCAGTTTAGTTTGGCTGCTAGCCTTGCACTCATAATATTGGAGCGGAACAGCTGCTGACTTTATTCATCTGCTCCCTGCAGTAAAATACTTTGCATGCTGTTAGGGCTTGAGAAACAATTGACTGCTTCTTCTGTGGTGGAAATCTTACAGCGATTGCTGTGAATATAGATTCAAAATATGTTTTTCTCTTTGCAGCTTGAGCTTCACGGTATAAGTATTCTGCTAGGTAAGATTGGAGCTGCAAAGAGAAAACACTATTTTCATTCTATTTTGACAGCGATCGCTGTAACATTTACACCACCAAAAACGAAACAGTCAACTGATTATTTCTGTCATTTCTCGTCAGACTTTGTAATTTAATTTGTGCTGTAAACATTACATCGTAAAACAGGTGGATTTTCTTAAGCAAACAAAACAATAGCTTGAAAGTCGGGCAGAATATATATCCACAATGAGTCGATCAGAATCTGGTTGCGATAATACATAAGTACCGAAAAGTCATATGGTGTATCCTGAAGAATGCAACATGCCACAACATTCTGTGGGAGACGCTTAACAGTACTGCAGAATTACAAATGTGTCATTTTTTAAAGTCACAATGAGGTACAAACTCCCGTAGTCTGCTCACATACTGAGTGATAACTGGATAAAAGGAAGGAAGGTCAGCAACAGAGGTGTGAAAGCGATAAATTATATTATTTACTCCACATCACAATGACAATCTTATTTAACAGCAACTTTTTTTTTCTAGCTCATATTGAACCCTGCATGTCAGGCAATTGCACTGACATAGACAGATGCAGCCCAAAATGTGACTTATCTTACTCACTTCTCCATAACAGGGGAGGTTTTAGGGGGATTGTGATTGGAGCACAAGTTTCATGGCTGAATTCCTTGTGGAGGAGCAGGAATCCAACAGAGCAGACCTGTCTACTCGTAGTTGGGGCCACTTGACCAAGTCAAATATGGAGGCATGAACATGCATCTCCAATACCTATTGTACACCATCCCTAGAAGCTTTCCAACAAGTGCAGTCAGAGTTAGGGTTCACTGCCTATCTGGCTGTTAGTTACCAGAGCTGCTACAGAATGAAGATTGCTATCAAGGTCGCTACACACTCACTGCTGGGATGAAAGTTCAGTCCTCACACTATTCTAGATTAGAATCCCTCCTAACAAACAATAAAACCAGAACTTATTCCTGATATGGCACATTGCAAAATTACTGTTGTTTCAGCTGCTGTGACTGTGTCCCACCTAGTAAGCAATAAAATCAGACTGTGTTCCAGTTTTATTTTTATTCAGGCATTTCTTAACTGTGTAAGTGAACTGGTTCTCAGAACTTTATCAGCAGAGATCTGAGACACAATGGCTGAGTTTAATACAACACATGTATATAGTTTAAAATAGTGAATTATCCAGCAATTTTTAGGCAGGTAGGAAGAAACTTGAGTACATGGGGGAAAAAACACACATACAGACATATGGACAACATGGAAACTCCACATAGTGACAAGTTGTCAGAAAACAACCCTTGAACTGATAAAGACACTAAAAAAAGGACTTAGTTTTAGTCTAGAAGCAGAGTATGTATTGACTCTATTCATTGGTAGGTCACAGTGACAAAAACTCTGCAGAATATTGGAAGTTGCTAGAAACCCGCAAGAAAGATTCCCATGTGGGGGGGTTCGTCCCCACACCCCCATACTTAAATATGCCAACTCCGAGATTGCACTACAGCGGAGAAAGTGCAAAGTTCACCATGGTGGCCAAGTGGTTCCTTTCCTGGAAAGGAAAGACAATGTTCTGGGACTTCTTGCTTCTGTACTTATAACATTTTCGTCATGTTGTTTTCAGACTTACCTACACTAATTTTATTCTTGTGTTTTCAGATTTGACAAAGTGTGCTGTGATGTTATGAAGGGGAACCAATTCTAACATACATGAACTAGCTATGAAGGACTTGTGCAAAGATGCCTTTTTTTTAAATTTCTGGAGACTCTAGCATTCATGACATTGCTATAAAGCATTATATGGGATTTTAACATGCATGGCATAGTTGTAAAGTATTCTACCAGAGTATATGAAAACATTGTTATGGGATTCTAACTTTAATGACATAGTTATAAAGCATACTACATGTATGACACAGATATAAAGTACTCCAAAAGCATTGTCAAGGAATTCATAAGGGATTTAAACATGTATGGCATAGTGTAAAGTACTCAAAGAGAGTATACAAAGAAGTCAGTATGGGATCTTAAGGTTCATGGCATATTAGTAAAATACTCAGAGCATATAACAGGATATTTAAGCAATAGTCTGCAAATGTGTGTGGGTAATGTAGGATTTACCCACATACAGGAGTGGATTATTACCGTTCTACAATGACATTATTATAGAAAAAAAATCTTACCTTTTTTAAATAATGCCATGAAAAGTCTTTATTGCCCTTCTCTGGATTCTGGTGGTCTGGGGCACTCAATTGACGTACTGTTCATGCTCTGCACTTGTACTAGAACAGCTACCCAAAGTATTTCTCTGCCGCCCCCACCCCAGTCATTGAGAGCTGAAGTCATTAAGTGAGTTGCCGTGGAACTGATTGTACAATTCCCAGCAAGGAAAATGGAGACAGTTTTTTTTAAATATATTTACTTTTGTAACCTGCTCCATGTAGCGCTATTAGTTTAAGTTTTTTTAAAAAAGCAGTTTGAATCATCCACTTCAGGGGCATGCAGAAAGTAAGCTAATGTGAATTATTTTAATGTGAAACTATCACCGAAAGATACACTTGCACGCTTCTTGTTCTACAGGAAGAAACACATTAGCATACATTTTCATTGCTGCTAAATGAAGAATTCAAACTGCTTTTAAAAACTCTTGAACTAATGATCTGCTCTGCGGAGCAGGTTACAAAATGGAGTTACAGTGTATATTCCAGTAGAAAGACTGACTGCACAGTGAACAGTCTTCTTTCTTTGGGTATATGCTTGACTCAGAATGGGCACACTGATTGGGCTGTCCAATCAGCATGCTTGATTTTGAATAGTAATTGGCCTTTATTGTATAATAGTTAAAAGGCAGTGCATTGCATTGCATCGCATCAACTGGGCCAGAAAATGGGCAAGTTCGGCCATGTAGCCGTTATGCAACATCAGTTTCCACTGAAACAATGGAGAGGAGAAATGGACATTTATAGTTAATTGTGCACAACTTCATAAACTGCCTTGTACAGTTTTATAGGTAGTATAATTTAATTTGTAATTATGAAGAAGTCAGTATGTAGCTTTGATGTGACAGTCAGCAGAAGACTGTCCATCTGTAACCTTTCCTGTGCATCACACCGATGGTCATCATTACATAAGAGCAACATATCTCAAGTAGTTATATGTCTGTTATTTTAAAGAACATTAAAGGCTCCGTTTTTACGTGAATGATACATCAAATCTAAGATTATGTTGATTCCACTGTTAAGGCAACCTACTATCCATCACAACATGGAATAACCACATAGCATCAGTTTTCTCATTATACTGTCATTTAGCTGACAGCAAGGAATATGTCCTGTCTCTCTCACACTCTGCCTTGCTTGTGTTTTATATTGTTTTGTTTAGCAATGCCTTGTTTAGTTTGTCAGACAGGAGGTTGAACTGACCTGTGTTAGTAATCGCATTCCAGTCCTATCAGGAGCTAATTGTCTCACTTGCTTTTGTTTCATGTTCTGTCCTGAAACACATTAATAATGGTATTTTGTTAAACTTTTGTTTTAAAAATTACATATACTCTGTGCTTTCAGTGAAATGCAGACTATCTGGTCCCATAGAAACTTTATATGTTTATATTGCTGAAATTTATAGTCACAGAGTTAAGGTGACCTGATGACATTGCACTCAGTTTGTCAGATTCTGATTCTGCATTGTTTCCACCATGGTTTTTCCTCATTTTAACTTGACATAATGCAGTTTACTATTTGGTTTACATTTCATGCTAAGTACTCCATATATTTAGTCTTTTGTCAACCTGTTCTAGTGTAGCGCATTGGTAAAGGTGACCTGGAGAGAAAAGCTGAAGTATCAGTTTGGAATTAAGATTACTCAGTCATCTTTTGTATAAAGATTTATAGATTGTATTAATAATATGATAAAAAGTACACTGGTTGTACACAACTCTCACTGTCCAGTAGCATCTGCAGTAAAATATCATCTTTAGGAAGAAAATGCATATATTGCCAAACTCATTCAGCACAGTACTTGTATTAAACCATTTACACAGTAGAGTAAAATAGGAACAGACTTTCATTATGGCACTGACTAGTTCTGAAGTAATGTGGAATGCTCTGCTAGAGAAAGGTTGTACATTTAAACTTTCAGAATTAAATCTATACCACACAACAGTAATTCATCTATGCTTAATAGTAGAAAGAAGGTTTGGGCAAGTTAAAGTCAAGTGTTTGCTCACATGCAAAATAAGGCAGTGCCATTATGGCACACCTCTTAGATCAGTTCATTACAGCAAAGGAACTGATGAGCCTCTGTTGGGGAGTATGTTTCTTACCACTGTTTATATCACTAGCTGTAATCTCAGAATTCCAATTTGTTAGAGTATATTGATTTGAATAGTAAGTGCATTCAGGAGGTAGATCGAACATTGACCTGTCTTTCGGATGTTGTTAAAGTCCTAAGGGAATCTTAAGGGATTAAGGGTGTATAGCTGAATGTGCTAGTCCAGGCATCAGAGGGATAGCTGCATCTTACCAAATAGCATCAGGTTACCCATGGAGATCATGCTAGAAGAAAAGGCATCCTAGGAGTGGCAGAGAGCATGGACTGTGTGGGCTTTGTAAGAAAGCTGCTGTCTCAGTGTCAAGATAAGCCTAAGCAGGTTAAGATGATACTGCTTCTTTGCCTCAATGAGACATAATGCCAGTAAGATTTCTCAGCCATGCCGATCTGTTTTTGAAACCTTTGCTTAAAAGGAACAGGCTCTTGTTAAGTTTCATAAGTTGGGATACGGAAATCAGTGGAGTTAAAGAAGAATGGCGACACCTCATAACAACATGTGTGAGGATTACAGCACAGAAATGTGGCTCAGTCAGGTATGGCACTAAAGTACATAAGGAAAGCTGGTGGGTGGATAATGAAGTCCCAGAAGTCATCAAAAGAAAGGAGAAGTGTAATAAAAGGAGAAAGAAAAGGTAGACCTGGCTACGAAGGAATACTGTTTGGCTAACAAAGAGGGCAAGACAACAGTTGCGCTAATGAAGAACAAAGCATCAGACGTCTTCTGGAAAGTGACTCTGTAGATGGCACAAAGAAACTCATATTGCAAGGTAAAGACAGAAAGCTAAAGAAGACAGTCAGACACCCTTCATTA